>NW_028261390.1:73303414-73415012 GCF_051295495.1 Thamnophis sirtalis
CGAATTGAATTTACTGAGCATATCACTCCGCAGGGTCAAACCATGGAGTTGGGGGGGGGGGGGCAGACCAGACTGAGAAATGGAGAATGGAACTCAGAGGGGTGGATGAGTTCTCTCTCTGGGCTGGTTTCCTTCCAGGTGTTTCATGACCATCCTTAGTGCTGGGTTAGATCAAACCCAAGGGCTACCTCCTGGCCCTTGGTGATGTTCCCCCATTTGGTCACTGCAAGGAAAGCAGCACTAAACTCAGGCAGCCCCCATGACCCCCCCCCCAGTCCTCCTCTCCTCTTTCCCCCCTCCCCTCCACAAACCCCACTCCCTCCAGGCAGTCCTCAACTTACGACCACAACTGAGCCCCATATTTATGCTGCTAAGTGAGAAATCCGTTACGTGAGCTTTGCCCCGTTTTACGACCTTGTTTGCCACATTTGTTAAGTGAATCCCCACAGCTGTTAAGCCCCGAAACACAGAATCTGGTTTCCCCACTGACTCTGCTTGTCAGAAGGTCCCAAAAGATGGTTACATGAACCCCCGAGGGGGGGGGCGTGAATCAGCTTTCGAGTGCACCCGAATACAAATCCCCATCACCCTGGGGGTGCTGCAACGACCGTCGTAAGTGTGAGGAGCCCCTTTTCTCAGCGCCGCTGTAATTTCGGTCACTGAATGAGGGGCTGCAACTGGAGGGCTGCCTGAGGCTGGGCCCTGAAGCTCCGGGCTCAGGGAGCAGCCAGGCCCCCCCTTCCCCCCCACTCCCCAGCACTGAGGAGGAGGAGGAGGGGGAAAGGAGGGCCGCCCCAACCCCTCCTCCTCTCTCCTCTGGCGGGGCTCCCAGAGGGCGAAGGCCGCCTCCGGGGGAGGCTCCCGGGGGACGGGCCTTCCTGCTCCTACCTGGCCCCCGAGGACATAAGAGCTCCCCGCGCTCCCTTCCGCCCGCGGATGGATGGAGGGAGGGAGGGAGGCCTCCCGCAGCGCAGCCATGCCGGGCGAGGGCAGGGAAGGTAAGGGGCCCACCTCGCACCACCAGCTCCGCCGAGAGGGCGCCTGCGGGGCCTGCGGGCGGCCGGCGGGGGAAGAGGCGTCGCAGCTGCAGCTCCAGCGGCCCCCGCAGTCCCAGCGCTTCCCCCGCCGCGCCTGCGCAGAAGGCCTCCCAGGCTCCCTCCGCCGGGCCCGCCGCGCCCCCGCCCGCCCTGGGGAGGCTGAGGGGGGCCTCCGCGCACGCGCCGCTCAGCCGCTTGTTGGCCACCTGCGGCCGCTCCAGCCACACGGCCGCCGCCGCCCAGAAGCCTCCGGGCAGGCGCCCCGCCGGGTCCCTCAGCGCCGCCGCTCCCGCCGCCTCCATTGGGCCGCCGCTGCTTCCGGGGCTCCTCCGGCCCGGCGCCTGCGCAGTGGCGCTTCCCGGGCGGAAGGGACGGCGGCCGCGTAAGGACCCTCCCGGCCGCTTCTCAAAGGAAGCCTCCGCGCAGTCGGTGGAGTCGGGAGGGCGCCCTCGAGGTCGTCTGGACGAGCCCCGGAGGCTGTTGGCGAAGGGCCCGGCTCCCGCCGCCTTTCTGCAGGTGCAGCAGGCGTGGGGTGGGGGGGGGCTCCGTCTCAGGGAAGGGAGGGGCACCCGGGGGGGGAGAGAAGAAGCGGGGGGGGAGTCCTTGGGCATGGGGGGGAGGGCAGATCAGGAGCGGGGGGGGCGCCGGAGCCCCCTCTAGCCCCGCAAGGGGGGATGGGGGAGACCCCGGGAGACTCCCTCCCGTCTCCCTCTTTCGCAGCTCTCCGCCTCTTCTTTCAGTGCATCGCTCAAATACGACTAATCCTCGACTTATGTCCGCAATCCGACCCAACGTTTATGTCGTTAAGTGAGATAAGGGTTCGTTGAGTCTTCCTGATTAGTGACGAAGGCTCCCTCCTCCTCCTGGCACTGGTGACGTCATTCCCCGCTTTGCCCTTGGGACCTGTCTTGCCAGTGTCGTTAAGCGACTCGCTGCTGCCTGTGTTCGGTTAGCAGCCCGGTCGTTAAGTGAACCTGGCAACTGACTTTTGCTTGTCAACAAAAAAAATCCCCAAAAGGGATCAGGTGGCCCCTTGGGCGGGTGTGGGGGGGAGGGGAGGACAGCAAAGGTCGTAAGTATGAATCGGTGGCCGAGCAGCTGAGTTTTGATCCCGCGGCCGTGGAAGGGGCTGCCGTGGGTCACGAGTCCTGTTTTTTTCAGTGCCCTTGTAACTTTGAACGGCCACTGTTGTAAGTCGAGGACTACCTGTAGCCCCTCCCCTCCAAGGAGCCCAATGGGCTTTGCATGGGGTCCGTTTTGGTCTAGTCCAGGGGTGTCCAAACTCGGGAACTTCAAGACATGTGGAACTCTGGGAGTTGAAGTCTTAAAAGTTCCCAAGTTTGGGCAGCCCTGTTCTAAGCCCTTATTGTCCTTCTAAAGCAATAAATTCAAGGGAATTGGTCTCAGCCTCACGGGTGCAAAATCACAGCGGAGAAGAAAAAGGAAGAACCAGCCGTACGTTCCCTCCTCCTCCTCCTCCTCCTCCTCCTGTGCGTGGAGGGAAGGTGGTTGCCTTTAAGAGCCTGGCAGCCCAAGGAGAGCAAAGGATGGCCAGAAGCCTTTCAGAAACTCCGCCTGCTGGAGGAGGAGGAGGAGGAGGAGGAGGAGGAGGAGGAGGAGGAGGAGGAGGAAGAGGAGGATATCGGTGTCCGAGCGGAGCAGCTGCTCCTGCACAAGGAGAGGCTTCAGGGAGAGGGTTCTCTGCGCGGCTTTGTCGTCCTCCTTGTGACGCGCCCCCCCCCCCTCCTTCATCTCAGTTCGATTCCCAGTTTCGGGCGTCCGTATCAGAATGGCTTCGAATGGGGAAGTGGCCCCGTCCGGCCCCTCGGGGCCCTTGCCGCTCCTGGACCCCCCCAAAGGGCCCCTGTGCGCCTACCGGAAGAAGGCGTCCTTCGACTGGAAGGAGATGGCCCTCTTCGTGGAGGACGAGGACCTGATCCGCTTCAAGGTGAGGCTCCGCAGAATTGGGAAGGAAGCCTGCCCCCCCCCCCCTTGGGAGGCCCACCGTCCACCCCAGAGTCGCCCCAGAGAGGATCGGGAAGGGTTGGCTCTTCCACCGCAGGCCCCCTTTGACACGGTTCCATTGGTCTTGGTCTTTGGGTTCCTGCCTGGGGTCATTTCTTACGCCCTATATTGTGTTCAATGTGGCTGCATCGGTTTTCTTCTTTCCCTTTGATATACAGGGAAGCTCCTGAAGCCTCCGAGGGGGGGAAGGGGGGAGGCTGTTTTTGCCCTCCCCAGGCTCCCACAAAGCCTCTGGATCCTGGGGAGGGTGAAAAATGTCTTTAAGAAAGGCTGAACTCAGCTGACAGGGCAACACCTGGCGTGCCCTGACAAGTGGTCCTGCTTGCCACGCGTGCCATGGTTCGCCATCCTAGGTATATAGGGACCCCTGCTTGGACTGGAAGACCTCCAAGGTCCCTTCCAGCTCTGTTCTGCTTGTAGTTATAATGGCCGGTTTTTTATCTAGAGTTTTAAAAAGGAAATTAAAAACTAATGTAAGAAAAAGGAAATCAGAAGGAAATCAAACAGAACGATAAAAGTGCAAGAAAGAAAAAGAAAGAGAGAGAGAGAGAAAAAAAGAGGAAAGAAAGAAAGAAAAGAGAAGGTATAAAGCCATTTTGATCAGCTAATAAAAAGTTCTGAATTTAGTCGAGGATTTATATACAAAAAAGCTTGCTTTTGGGGTGCTTTAGTTTTTATTTTTGGTATTTATTTTGCTGAAATAAATCCCCCCCATTATAGGAGGAGCATATCCAGAGTTCCTCATTGCAACGATTTCAGGCAAGCTTTCTGCTCCAGTTGTTGTAGCATTTCCAGGAACAGAATATTTGCGACCCATGGCTGAACGGTGGAGCTCTTAGTTGTTTGCTTGCCAACGTTTCATTACTCAGATAATATCATTGGCACAAGCAGTTATTATTATTATTTATTAAATTTATAGGCCGCCCAATCCTGAAGGACTCCAGGCACTGTGGTCTTTGCTGCCTCTTTTCTTGGGCTGGTTTACGAATTGTCTGCAAAGGAGCAACTGAGCTCAGGGGGCCCCAAGAAGGCTCCCTTTCCAGAAATGTGGGTGAAGAGAAGAGTGTATACACACACAAACACATACACACACACACACACACACTAAAAAAAACAGGAAATGCATGCAATATTTTGTTACCAGATGCAGGTTTTTAAGGACTCGGAAGTTGCTGTGAGGGGAGCATTTCCCGGCCTTTCCTTTTAGCAGGAGGGGCTCCGAAGGGTTTTGCAGTCCCAAAGAGACGACTGGCGAGCAGGAAGGAGGAGAAAAGCGCGTTCTGTGTCTTTGGGGGTCATTCTCCCTGAGGTCGTCTGCCAGAAACGGCTTCAGAAAGTGGCCCCTGTGGGCGGGCAGGACCTTGGGAACTGACGGAAGCCCCCTCCGCTTTTTCTTCCCCAAGCACACCGTCTTCTCGGCCCTGGAGAGCGACCCGCTCTTTGCCCGTGTCCCCGGGGAAGAGCTGCCGCTGGAGAAGTACCGGGAGCTGACCTTCCTGCGCTGTCGGAAGCTTTTTGAATACGCTTTCCTCACCTTGGAGGAGATTCTGGAGAAACCCTTGAAAGTGGTCGCCCTGATCAGCTGCCTGGGGATGTACGACTGGTCCCTGGGAACCAAATACTTGCTCAATTCCCAGGTAGGCAGGCAACTGTTCTCACTGTGTCGACACAGTGAAGCTGCACTTTTTCCCACTTCTTTTTTTTTTCTTTTTAATTATTTAATGTTGTTGAGAAACCTCTCAACTGGGTTCAACTGAGTGCTGACTTTGAGAGCAACTATTAACTGGGTTGCTTAAGCAGGGAGGGTTGCCAAAGCCTTCGCTCCTTCTCATTTAAAGATAAAAGGAGGACTTAAAATGCTAATTGGGAGCCATGCTCGGCTTTGAAAGCATTAGCAATGCCTTAAGCCCCATGCAGGTGGTCCTTGACTTACGACCAAAATTTCTATTATTGTTCATTGAGAAATCTGTTAAGTGACTTTTGTCCCATTTTATGACATTTCTGGCCACAGTTGTTAAGTAAATCACTGCAGTTGATAAGTTAAGTGAATCTGGCTTCCCCCGTTGGCTTTATCTGTCAGACGGTCGCAAAAGGGGATCACGTGACCCCAGGACGCTGCAACGGTCATATGTATGAATCAGTTGCCAAGCACCTGAATTTTGATGACGTGATCATGGAGATGCTGCAAAGTTTGTAATGGGGAAAAACGGTCATAAGTCTCTTTTTGCAGTGCCGTCACAACCTTGAATGGTCACTAAACAAACTGTCGGGAGTCAAGGACTGCCTGTAATTATTTTTTTGATGATGAGATGGATACATGCTGAGCTGAAAGAGGGAGGGGAGCAGTGGAGCGGAATGGGGCTGTTCGCCTCATGCCCTTCGCAGCCCCTTGTTCGCCCCCAGCCACTGACCTCTTCTGCCTTTTGTCCTGGGCGATGGGACCCGGCCTCTGCAGCCCCAGGACCTTCCTCCCGGCCCATTAGGCGAAATACTGCTCACCCCGGCCTTTAAACACAACCGGGTTGGGGTATGGAGGTTGCATTTCCCCCCCCCCTCCACTTGCTTGAAAACCCTTTGTGTTTCCCCCTCCCCCCCCCAAAAAAAAATGTGACAGGACAACCTTGTAAAGACAGAAACTTCGTTGGCTCAATTATTGTCTTCCCCGAGAGCTCTGCACCTCCAAACCCCATCCCAGTTGTGTTTAACTTTCCTGTGGCCCTTGTGTTGTCCTGTCACATTTCGGGGGGGTGGGGGGGATGCAAATGGTTTTGTAGCTTGGACCGAGGCGGCTGGGTGGAGAAACAAACCCCAGAGAGGAAACTCGAGACGGAACACTTCCTCCCTCCCTCCCTCTCTTTCTCCCTTCCCTTCCTCCGCTTGGCTGGCGGCCCACTCTCCCCTGAGCCCAGAAGGCCGGGCTGGGCAGTATTTCGCCTAATGGGCAGAAGGGACGTTCCGGGACTGCAGAGGCTGGGTCCCATCGCCCAGGGCAAAGAGCTGGGGTCTTTTCAGCAGAGGACAGATGGTGGAAGAGGTCAATGGCTGGGGGCAAACAAGGGGCGGTGAAGGGTACGAGGCGGGCAGTCCTAGACCCTCCCAGAATTCCCCAGACATCAAGCGGGGAGGGGGGGGAGAGCCCAGGGCGGGAGAGAGGAGCCAGGGGTGCCCAGCTTGTATCCCCCACCTGGTTGGGAAAAAGCTACCTTGCCTGCAAGAATAGTTCACGCATTTGCCCCTTGAGCAGCAAATAGTGCAAAAAGTTTATGTTTAAACTTTTTATGATTCTTAATTGTCTTGGGGGGGGGGTTGTTTTTTCCCCCTTGTCGTAGGTGTTCAAGGATACCATTGAGAGTTCCGGATCTGAAAGGCATAAAAAATTCGTTAAAGATGTTGAAAACATGGAGGTACTGCTTTACTCTTGTTTGAAACTTGAAGTTGCTGACATCGCTTTTACAGAAAGATTAATTAAGAATGGATCTGCTGGACGTTGGAAACCTCCTCTTGGTCCCCAGCGGCCGGCTCAGCTCAGAGCGTCCCAGTGGAGCCAGGGGGCAACGATGCTTCTGTGTGATTGTGTTCCCCGCTCTTAAGATCCCCTTTGTGTTCCCAGATATTTGGATGCTTCGCACTGACCGAAGTCAGCCATGGCAGCAACACCAAGAACATCCGGACGGTTGCTAGATACAAGCCAGACACGCAGGTCAGTCTGTCAGTGGCCAGCCACGGAGGCTTCTAGTCCTCAGCCTTCGGTTTTACTAAAATAATAATAACACTGGATGGTGAAACGGAGTTTAAGTGGACTCCTTGGCTTACAGGGCGTCAGTTTTTAAGTGTGAACAACGGACGTACTGTATTTTTCGGACTGTAAGATGCCCCCAGGAGCACTTTCCAGGCCTCCCAAACCCTCTGCACGTCCATGTTTGCAAAAGGGGGGGGGGAGTTCGGGAGGCCAAAGATGCTGTATTTTCCTGTACGCTGCTTGGAGAGTCCAAGCATGGGTTAAATTTAAAGCAGGCCTTTTTTTCCTTGCAGAATGGAATAATTTGGTTGGAAAGTCCAAGTTAAGGGTAAAATCTCTGTTGATAGTCTGGAACCACTGAAAACGGGTCCATTGGGCTAGAACTGAATTGGAAAATCGGAGGAGCCGGAGGAGGAGGAGGGGGAGGAGGGGGAGGGGGAGGAGGAGGAGGAGGAGGCGTGGCTAAAGATCTTTCAATTCAGTCCAGGGCAGTCAGGCAGAATTTAACCCTTGCTTGGACTCTCCTACCAGGGTACAGAAAAGGACCCTTCAGGTAAGCCAGTGGTCATTCAGAGGTCAAGGCACACCCAGATTTTCACCCTTTTGGGGGGGGGAGGTGTGTCTTATACTCCGAAGAATACGGTAAGTCACTCTTTTCAGTGACGTCATCGCAGTCACTAAGTGAACTTTTGTGGGCCAAGGACTACACGTAGAGCAGACGATCCGTTTCTCTCCCTGTTTGATGCCAGATGTCTCTTTCCGGCCATGCAGGAGTTTATTCTTCTTTCGCCTGACTTCGAAGCTGCCAAGTTTTGGGTTGGCAACATGGGGAAGAATGCCACGCACGCCGTGGTCTATGCCCAGCTCTACATGCCGGACGGCCAGTGCCAGGGGCTGCATTCCTTCGTGGTGCAGGTGAGGGGCGGTCCCTGTTTTCCGGGGTTTGGCAGGGGCAGGTCTGCCTTTCCTTCCTGCTGGGACCGGTGGCACCGTCAGCACCGCATAATGTCCCGTCTGGAGGCCTCCTTCCAGAGAGATTCTAGCTTTGGTGCCTTCAGTCAGTGTTTTCAGTCAGTTTTCTTGGCCAGATTTCGGAGGTGGGTTTGCTGCCTTCTCCCGAGGTCCGAAGTAATTGGACCAAGGTCAGCTTGTAAAGAAGTGCTTTAAAAATCTTTAAAAGTCTTTAAAAACAGCCTTTCAGGTGTTTTTCACAGCCATGTGATCCAGGGAAGGGGCTGTCTTCAAAGTAGCACTTTAAAGGTGGGTGGGTGGGTGGGTGGGGGACATGTCTCCACCTCTCCTAGCTTTTTCAAAGTCATCTGTAGTTGGCTAAGACCAATTCAAATGCAACCGAAGGAGAATTCACCCACTGCTTTGATTCTTCCCATGTATAAAGTACATGCACCAAATCGGTTGCTGAACAATTTTGGTAGATATTCATGTGTGTATATACACACCTGCACAAGCGTGGCAAAAAAGCAACTCAGTTTGTGAATTCTCCTCCAGGCTTAAAAGACCTTTATCCCTGGAATCCCAAATAAGCAGGCCCCACACTTCCCACCGAATTAGTAGTATCTTTATGTTGGTTAAGATTGTTCTTCATTTTAAATATAATATTATTTCATGGGGGTTTTTTTTGCACTACAAATGAAGATATGTGCAGTGTTCATAGGAATATGTTCAAACTATAGTCTGGCCCCCCACAGTCTGAAGGACCCTCCTTAATTCACCATTGGAGGCTGGGGGGGGGGGGAGTGTGTTGATTCTCGCCTGCTTCCAATGTCTCTCAATGCCCATCTTGGGGGGTTTAGCTGCAGTCTTAATTGGTGCAGTTCTCAGCCGGGTTTATTGTGTGGTCATCTGAAACATAACATCAGGAGATATTCTGAAGGAAATCCTGTTCGTTTTATTCCTTTTAATGGCCTATTTTAAGGAGCCTGAAGCTGCTGTTGTAACAAAGTTAGGCAAGAAAGCTTCTGCTCTTTTTCCCTTGGGGGGGGTGGCGCCTTAAGTAAATAGATTCCTTGGGTTGAGCAAGTACAGCGAGGACAAAGGCAAAATGGGCAACACCCACTCAGTCACATGGCCACCTAGCCACTCCCGCCCAGCCGGTACACACACACACACACACACACACCCCACCAGTGTGAGGGGCTGTGGGTCTGCCCCCTGTTCAAAAGGTTTGAGGACCCCAAACAAACTGAATCGATCTGTTGCTTTAAATTTCCCATTCTTCTGTGCTTCCAGATTCGAGATCCGAAAACGCTGCTTCCGATGCCAGGCGTGATGGTTGGCGACATAGGCATGAAGCTGGGGCAGAATGGCTTAGATAACGGGTAAGTGTCCTTTGCAGGAGATCGCTTCTTCCACCCAGGGTGATGGTTACCTCTAAGCCACCAGGTGAGAAGCTGGGCAGCCCGGGAATTCTAGTCCCATGTTGGGCACGAAGCCAGCTGGGTGATCTTGCGCCAGTCCCTCCTTTTCATGGCAAGCCACTTTCAAAACCTTGCCCCCCCAAAATTGGAAGGGTTTCTCCAAGTAGTCAAGACTGACCGGAAAGCACCCCAAAAACTAATCACTTCAGAGACGTCACCGTCCAAGGCTTTCTGGAGTTAACAGCATTACAAGATACTCCTAGGGATCTAAATAAATACAAGAATCCTTTTTTTTTTTAAAAACTTCCCTATCCCATTGTCAGATCTGCCACGACAGAGGCATTTAGGAAAGGAAGACCCTCGACTCCACGAAGTTGAAGCTTCTTTTGCCAAAGTTAAGCGGTTGCAGAGAAAGCAAAACCATATCTGAGTTTTTCTACGCAAAGCTTACGCCCTTTTTCCCTCCCCTCCCCTCCCGCTTTGACCAGCCCATCAGTGTCCAATGGGAAGCCTTTTTGATATTTTGGGAACGTCTTGGATACTTGGCACCTCTCGGTGTAGTTTTGTATTCTGTTCCCAAGCCATTCTGTCCTTGGCGCCTGGTTCATTCCAGGTTTGGTACCTCTGGTTCTTGCCAATGTGTCTTCCCTTCCGCCGGTTGTCTTCTCATTCCCAGGCCCAAACTTTACTATTCCAGATTCCTTCCCCCTGCCCCTCTGAGCTTTATGGCAGGATGCCAGTGAAGTGAAGAAGCTGTCATTAAAAGTCATTAGAAGTCATTAGGAGTCTTTAAAAACAGACTTTCAGCTGATTTTCAGGACAAGTGATCCATTAAAAGTCTTTAAAAGTCATTAGGAGTCTTTAAAAACAGGCTTTCAGCTGATTTTCACAGCCATGTGATCCAGAGCCGGTGGGTGAATGGGGAAGGGGCTGCTTTCAAAGTAGTGCTTTGAAAGTGAGTGGGTGGGCAGGTGGACCTGTCTCACGTCTTCTAGCTTTTTCCAAATCAGCCCAGTGAAGAAGCAGAAGGTGGCAGCCAAGGGTATTTCCCGGCCAGCCTTGTTTGGACTTGGAAGCTGCCCGGCCATCCCTGGGAGGGAGACCCTGCAGGGATTTTGGGGTGCTGAGCTCGGCTGCTGCTTAACCTCCACCCATCGGCAGGGAAACTGCACCCGGGGGAGGAGGGGGCGTTCTGTCCCAAGGAGCCAGAGGCTGCAAGGTGCACACTTGTTTTGTGAGGAGGGGGCTGTGCCGTTCTGGCTGAGGGCTGCCATGCCTGTGCTGAGCCCAGGAGCCCCCCCCCCCCGATCCCCCCACTCAACCGTGTCTCTTGGAACTGCCAGGTTTGCCATGTTCCACCACCTGAGGATCCCCAAAGAGAACCTGCTGAGCCGGACGGGCGACGTGAGTGCCGAGGGGAAATACACCAGCGCCTTCAAGGTAGGAGATCTGCTTCTCTCAGAGTAATTTCTTTTAAAATCCCACCTTGGTTGGTTTTCACAAAAAAATTCTAGGCGGAGAACATTCCTAATATCAGCTTCCTCCTCCTCCTCCTCCCGTTTTCCCCGCAGCAACAACCCTCTGGGGTGGGTTGGACTGACCAGGGGGGGGGTTGGGGGGGGGGCTAACATGGGTCTAGAATGTTCCATCTCCTGGTTTCAGCACACGACTAATTTGCCCGTATGGGAATCCGACTCCGTTCTCCCGGCTTCTCCCTCGCGTGCCGGTGCTCAGCAGAGTGGCCGTAGCCGGGAGGACTTGATCTCGCAGCGCTAAGTCCGGGGTCAGCTCTTCCTCACGAGGCGGTTGTGTTTCCCCAGGATCACAAGCAGCGTTTGGGGGCTTCTCTGGGCACTTTGTCCAGCGGGAGAGTTATGATCATCGCCATGTCTGTGGCCAACCTGAAACTGGGCGTGTCGATAGCCATTCGCTTCTCCGCCACCCGGCGCCAGTTCGGACCAAGCGATGGCGAAGAGATTCCTGTCCTGGAATACCAAATGCAGGTAAAGGCCGCCTGGGCAGGAGCAGGCGCCAGGGGAAGTCTAGTTCTCCCCCCAAAGGGAGGGGCCTCAGGGTGCAGGCGGCCTCTGCTTCCTATAATCATTGCCTGATGCTGGGTGTGACGGCCCAGGCCGCCTCCCGTGGAGTCCTTGTTGCCGTGTTAACTCCCGCAACAAACGGCTCTACGGTGGGCCCAATCCAGGGGAAGGAGGCTGCGAAATCCCCATCCCCTCCCCACTCCTGGGGCCGCCAGAGGCGGCATTGGCCGGTTCTCCAAGCTACTCAAGATGTCCGCTTGTCAGAACCGGCTGGGTTTCATCCCCGGGGAGGATTTCCTGAGCTGGGGCTTCCGGAAGAGCCCTTGAGGAGACGCCGGTCTCCCAGCTCACCCAACCCAAATGTCCTCGACTTGCAGCAGTGGCGTTTGCTCCCTTACCTGGCGGCCACCTACGCCCTGGACCACTTCTCGCGAGCGCTCTTCCTGAAGTTCATTGAGTTCCACATCGGGCAGATGATGAAGGACAAGACTCCCCAGCAGGTGGGGGAATCTTCCAAAACCAGATTCTGTGGCTCCCAAGCGATCCTTTGGCCCCTCGGTGGGACGGCTGCGCCACGAACCTGGTGGATCCCGTTTCTCTTCACGGCGCAAACTTCATTGCGTTGCGTTGAATGGGTGGAAATTGCTTTGGGCAAAACCTCAAGGCCATCGCAAGGACACGAAGAGCCATTGTCTGTCAGTGATAAAGTCTGTAATTTTGGGTGGAAATATTGAATGTATACAGGTGGTCCTCGACTTACGACCGATGATTTAGTGACCAGTCTGAGTTACAAGGCACTGAAAAAAAGGGTTTTTCACACTTGTGACCATTGTGGCCTCCCCATGGTCACGTGAGCAAAACTCTAGACCCTTGGCAACTGACTCATACTTATGATGGTCACAGTGTCCTGGGGTCACGTGATACCCTTTTGAGACCTTCTGACGAGCCAAGTCTGTGGGAAATCCAGACTCACTTAACGGCCGTGTTGTTAACAACTGCAGTGATTCACTTAACTCTGGCCAGAAAATGGGGGGAAGTCCACCTAACAAATGTCTCACTTAACAACAAACATTTGGGCTCAGTTGTGATAAGACGAGGACTGCCTGTACGTTTATAATGGAACTTCTCAGATTTACTGAGCGTGTGTGTGTGTGTGTGTGTGCGCGTGTTGCAACACTTTTTATTGATAATTAATTGTGACTCATCCATATCCAGCTGTTTTATTGTTTAGGAGGGGATTTGGGCCACGGGATTCTTGTTAAATCAGCATGTGGAAAGAATCCGGATGAATCCGTGCAATTTAGACAGACGGGGAACTGCCAGAATGTTTTCCGTTTTGTCCGTTTTGTCCCATTCTCTCTGCTTTCCCCCAAGGGGGTTGGGGTGGGGGGCTGCTGGAGAGACCCTCCTGCTGGTGCGCCTGAAGTGGTGAGGCGCTGGGCTGCTGACCGTTCTTCCTTCCTCTTCCCCAAGGCTGAGCTGGGCCGTGAGATCCACGCCTTGTCCACCTCGGGCAAGCCCCTCGCCTCCTGGCTCACCCAGCAAGCCATCCAAGAATGCCGGGAAGCCTGCGGGGGACACGGCTACCTGGCCAGTAAGTGAGGCGGCTCTCCCAGGCACCCTGCCAGCGGGGGGGAGGTGGGGGGGAGGGAGGGAGGGGGCTTCTCAAAAGGCAGTGGGCACCTGGTGACGCAGTAGTGCTCCTTTGGCGCAAGTGAAAGCAGGGGGGACCAAACTTGGGAACTTTAAGACTTGGGGGCTGCAACTCCCAGAATTCCCCCACCAGGCCAATGGCTGGGAGTTTCAGTCCACAAGTCTTAAAAGTTCCCAAGTTTGGTTACCCCTTGAGTTAAAGGTTTAATTCTGAGAGCCGAGGTGGCGCAGTGGTTAGGGGTGCAGTACTGCAGGCCACTTCAGCTGACTGTTATCTGCAGTTCGGCTGTTCAAATCTCACCGGCTCAGGGTTGACTCAGCCTTCCATCCTTCCGAGGTGGGTGAAATGAGGACCCGGATTGTTGGGGGCAATATGCTGACTCTCTGTAAACCGCTTAGAGAGGCCTGAAAGCCCTATGAAGCGGTATATAAGTCTACTGCTATTGCTATTGCTAAGATTAACAGGTAAAATACAGGTAGCCCTTCGGCCACCGTCGAGCCCAGAATTTCTGTTGTTGTTAAGTGAGACATTTGTTAAGTGAGTTTTGCCCAATGTTATGGTCTTTCTTGCCACCGTCGTTGGGTGAATCGTTGCAATTATTAAGTTAGTAACGCTGGTGGCTTCTTCCCCGTTGATGTAGCTTGTCAGAAGGTCTCCAAAGGGGACATCGCGACCGTCATAAGTATGTGACACTTGCCAAGCGTCTGAGTTTTTATCGCCTGACCACGGGGATTATTAAGTGCAAAACAACGGTCATAAGTCACTTTTTTTCAGTGACGTCGTAACTTTGAAGGGTCACTAAATGAACTGTTGTAAGTGGAGGACTACCGTTCCACCGTTTCCTCTCTGCGGCCGTTTGCAATAGCCCCCTCCCCTCCCTTGTCTTAACAAGCTCCTTGGATGCTTGATAATTGACAGACAGACAGAAGTGAGCGAAATAATTAAGGTTCGCTCCAGTTTTTCCAGGGAAAGGGGAATCGGGGGCTTCCCGGGACACCCACAACTCAGGGCCACAAAGTTTTGCAAGCCACCTGTGTCCCAGCAGCTGGAAGTCAAAGTTTAAAAATCACTTCACCTTGACAGAGGTTGGAGGTTTTTTTTTTGCAGTTTTCAATAAGGAGGTGGTTTTTTTGGGAGGTTTTAAATAGGCCACGGCTCCTTCGTAACGCTCGGGTCTTTTGTCTGCTCTGTACCCCCGACCTCCAGTGAATCGCCTGGGCGATATCCGTAACGACAACGACCCGAACTGCACTTACGAAGGAGACAACAATGTTTTGTTGCAGCAAACGAGCAACTACCTGCTGCGCTTGATGAGCGAGAGATCCCAAGGTGAGCGGGGGGGGGGGAGGACTGGGGGTCGGCCGTGCTGGGAGCTCAGCGAACGCAGAGAAAATAGCAGCCGACTTTCACCGGGTCTCAGAGTCACAGCGGCCGTAACTCTGGGTGCATTTTGGATGAGGGTTTGGATTTGGTGTCTCTGGCGTTTCATCTACAGGCCATCCTGTTTCTTCGCCCATGGGATCGGTGGATTTCTTAAGTGATTATGATGGTATTCTCTGCCAGAACTTCGTGGTTCCCGATTCCCAGGGCCTCATGGACTCTTCAGGTAACTGCCTTTGCCCTTCTGGGATGGGCTGCAGGGATCGTGGAAGGTTCTGGAGGAGAATTCTTGGGCTGGTGGACAGCTCATCATCAGCTGTGTGGCTCAAAGTGGCCCAGCGTGTCTCCTGAGCAAGGGCGCCAGTGGGAGGCGGCCCAGGGCTTGGGAGGAAGGGGGAGGCAGAGGGGAATCATCAGAAGGGCGGCTTGAAGACATTCACAGTTTGGTTCCTGAAATGAAGAGCCTGTCGGGGTCCCAAATGGCATCCAAAAGTAAATCAGAGTCCAAGGCAAAGTATTGCTCAAAGTTCCATGTTGGCACATCTGGGGAAACCCTGAATCTGAAAGCTTCCCGGTTTTCTCCACCCAGTTGGAAGTTCAAGATCTTTCGCCCCACATCCACAAGTCCATCCCATGGCCCAATCTCCCACTGCCACGCTGGCAGCTTCCACCCATCCAGTTCCGGTCAGGTGCAGAGGTGCAGAGACAAAGGATGACCTTGGCTTTCTAGAAAGAATGTTGTTATGGCTACATAGCATCTCACTCCCTACAATCCCCCCTCCCATTTTCCCACAATAGAAAAGGCATAGGGAGAATAATAGAAAGTGTGGCAGGCCAAAGATCCAAAAGGAAAGATGCCTGCAGGCCTGACAGAGCCAGGGTCTTGGTGCATGAACTTCCTGATGTTTGTGAAAATGAGTTCATCTCCCTGGGATCTGTTGGTCATGATGCCTGTTGAGCCTTTTCCTCTTTATGAGCTGCACGCAAGGAGAAAAACATTCGCTCTGCAGGTGGTCTTGGCTTCTAGCCATGCTCATAAGGCACCCAGAGTACGGCTGCTCGCTCTCCCCGCCATCCCTTTGAATCGCCCGAATGGACGTATAAAACCACTGCCGTTCCTTCCCCCAGTGTCCTTGAGCGCCTACAAGTGGCTGGTTTGTTACTTGCTCCGAGAAAGCATCCAGAAACTGAGGAGGCAGGAAGAAGGCGGCTGCACTGATTTTGAGGCAAAGAACAACAGCCAGGTAACTCCCGCTTGTAATTTCAGAGAGTTTCCTCCACTCGCCTTTTAATTCTACGGGGACCCTTTGTGGGAGAAGACAGATTTGTTACGTTTGTAGCTCTGCTTTTAAATTGTCCTCCCTTTTTCCCCACAGGTGTATTACTGTCGTTCTTTAGCTATAGCTTTTATTGAGCACACGGTTTTGCAAAACTACCACAAACACGTGCACAGTCCCGGCACACCCGTGAATCTTCAGCCGGTACTGAAGGATATTTGTTCCCTCTACGGACTCTGGTCTTTAAATAAGCACACGGCAATCCTCTACCAAGGTCAGGCTGGCTTTACGTCTCCTTGTGAGCTCTGTGAGCCATAAATGTTTGTTGGGAAACACTTTACAGTTCATCTTTTACCTGCTAACCCACTTGAGAAATTGAAGCGCCCAAATTGTACCAGAGTGAAATGCATTACACGCTTACAATTCCAGGCTCTCTGCTTTTGCGTTTTAGCTTTTTTAGTCATGCTGCTTCTTCTAGAGAGGGATGGTGTATTTCCCTTGAATAACTTGAACTTTAAATCTCCTGTTTCGTTACTTAACCTATTCTTAAGTTGCCCTAAGAAGGGCATCTTCAGCCCAGGAAGAACAGCTCCTTCCTGAATCCCCTCCTACCCTTTCCCTCCCTTCCTCCCTCCCTTCCTTCCTTCCTCCCTTCCTTGTGGCATGTGGGAACCTTTCCCAGTCGTGCCATTTCCATATCTTGTAGTCAGGAAGGTCTCGAATGCACAGCACCAGAGCGCTAATCCTCAGTACAGCACCTTCGGTTTATTTTGGGAATTATTTCTGCATATCTTGTACCCCAACAGGAACTTAAGAGTCTGAATGAACTGTTCCATTCTGAATGTTTTATTGCTCTAAATATGTTTCAGGTGGCTACTTTTCAGGTGAAAATGCCGGTAAATTGATACAGGATTCAATTCTGGAACTTTGTTCTAAGGTACGTTTCAGTAGATCTTGAAAGTTTGTCGATCCCATCAGATTTCAGTGGATATTTAAGTGCAAGGGGTTAGGCTCACCATCTACAGGAAAGGTCTTCAAACTTGGCAACTTTAAGACTTGTGGACTTCAACTCCCAGAATTCTCCAGCCAGCTGATCTACAGGAAAAGCTCTTCCCTTCCTGAATCCCCTCCCCACGTTTAGCCTCAGTGCATCTTCACTTTCCAGACCCTTTGTGACCTTCCCAGCAAGCCACAGCCAGTTCAGGTCCCCGTAGCAAGGGGGAAATTGGGATTGAGAGAAACAAGAGGGGTCACTTCCCATCTGCCTCCCCAGGGCTGCATTTTCCAATTTCAGCTTCCTTGGTCCCCCCCCCCTTCTAAAGGGAGCCTTTGGAGCCGTTTGCAATCCCTGTTTGGTGTTACTACCCTGGCGTTATCCATGAAAGTGTTCTCACCAAGCTCTCTGAAACGAAGCAAATATGGACACAGCTTAAAAACTGAGTCTAGATACCGCGTTTCCCCGAAAATATGGCATGTCCTGAAAATAAGGCCATAGCAGATTTTTGGGGTGGGCAAAAATAAGTCCTCCCCAGAAAATAAGCCCCCGGGACAACCCCCCCCCCTCCAGCCAGGCAGAGCGCCACTCACCGACCGAGCTGTATCCTGAAGACACCAAGCCATGAGAGCTGGGGGGGGACTGGCGCTCGCACGGCTTGGCACCTTCGGGATACCGCTAGGTGGGTGAGTGGCGCTCTGCCTGGCTGGAGAGGAGGGTTGCCGGCCAGCTGCTCTCTTGCGAGCGGCCTCCGGAAGAGCCTGGCATGGGGATAGGAGGACGCGGCAGAGCCTCAGGGGCCCGGCTGGAGAGGCGGTTTGCCGGGCAGCTGCTGTGTTGCACTGCTGGGACAGCGTAACACAGCTGTTCACCCCTGAGATTGTGCCCACGTCCCTCCGTCCCCACACCAGGCTCTTCGAGGGGCCACTCGCAAGAGAGCAGCCGCCCGGCAATCCCAAAACAATAAGCAATAACCCCCCCACCCCCCCGATTATTAGGCCAGGGCCATATTTTGGGGGTCAAAAGAAAATAAGAGCCTGTCTTATTTTCAGGGAAACACGGTAGGTCTTTGCCTGGTCAACTATGCTGGTCTTCTACAGTTGTTACTGGACTCAATGTGATGGCCGGTTCTCTCCTCTTCCTTTTCTCAACAACCCCCCCCCCCCTCTCTCTCCCCTAGCTGAAGAACGAAGCAGTGACTCTGGTGGATGTCATTGCCCCCCCTGACTTTGTCCTCAATTCCCCAATCGCCAAGGCCGATGGAGAGGTAAGCGGGCTCCGTCTTCTTGCTTTCTGAATTGATCCCGGTTTCCTTTTCCTTCCTTCAAAGCCGGCTCCTCTTTTGACCTCCCTTCTTCCTTTGTTTCTCCAGCTGTATAAGAACCTGTGGGCTGCCGTCCTTCAGAGCCCCAAGAGCCTGGAAAGAGCCTCCTGGTGGTCGGAATTTTGTAACAACAAACCTGTGGTGGGCAAGTTGAGGTCCAGAATGTAGAGAAGAAAAGCCCCCCGAGAGCTGCTAGTGAGCCTTCGGTCACAACAGGGAGAGGGAAAGGAGGATCATGTGAAAGGAAATGAAAGAAGGCACAGAGCTTAGGAGAAAGGGCCGAGCACCGCAGGGCCTCCCCTCGGCTGGCTTCTTGTCTCCTCTCAGAATGATGGAATATTCCTTCTCTGCCGGTTCAGCCTTCCTGAATATTTAACGTCCAGTTGCTTCTCGGACAATAATCAACCATTAAAATAGCTTTCTGTCCATAAGTTAATGACCATGCTGAAAACCAGCAGCTTTTTGTGTAGATGTCCCTTTAAGTATTTGCGTTTGGTCCATGTGATTAATATCATCTTATTCTTCAAGGTTTTAAGTTTGAATTAAGTTGCTGTTGTTTTGCATCCGACATCCGTCTCATCCCAGAAAGCAAAACACGCAGCGGCCCAGTCCTGCAGCAAACAGGGAAGGCCTGTCTGTCAGTTCCTCCGAGACGTCCTTCTGGGAGGCTTTTTTCTTTCCATTCCCCCGTGTTTTTATTTTTAAGGTTTTAGGATGACCAACGCTGGAGAGAAAGCTCTGAGTGCCTCTCTGGCCTTCCAGCTGCCGGGTGCCTGGAGGGCTCTGCTAGGGAAGGGCAGCCTGTCTCCAGAGAGAGAGGGAGAGAGAGAGGGAGGGGACCATGAGACTCTGGCAATGGACTTGGCACGTCCCCCACCCTCCCTCTTCCAGTGTCACTTCCCTTTTTTTAGCCAGTCTGCCTTTGAGGCCTGGTTCTGCCTAGCTGGGATCCAGACCTGGAAGTGGCCTCAATCCAGACTCTCCTTTGAATCAGGAAAGGGGGGGAGGGGGCATTTCTGTTCTTAAGCATGATCGGATCTCAGGGTTGGAATCCAATCCTGGAAAGGTGAAGCGGCTGAGGAAATCTCGGCTGGGATCTCGTATGGACCAGTGGCTGCATCCTTTCGATTCCGGCTCCCACTACCTACCGGGTAAATCTTGCAATCTGGGTCTGGTGGACGTAGTTTTCCGTAGCCGTGTATGTCTGTACAGTAATAAAAATATATTAACGATGTTTGTTCAGTTTGTCCATTCAATTCACCTCGGCTGAATTTGAAAATAGACCAAAATAAAATAGTCTGACGCCACATAAACACCCACAGTGAGGCCTAAAAGGAAAAGGCATCGGCAACGAGAAGGTGAAAATATTCGTGGTGAGGTGGAGTTCTAGGAGAGCCCCCAACCACTCTCCAACGACTGGTCACTCTGTGCTGTGTGTTGATTTGAGGGAGAAAGAGGCCACCTTGCATGCAAAGAACTGGACGTCCAGTGTTTCATTGACCTCCAGGTCCTTCTCACTTTTGCTTTGAGGAAATTCCCGTCGGATTCATTCCGCGATAAGAACATCCACGTTCTGCTACAACAGAGGGAATCTGTTGCAACTGGCTCAGTTACAGGGAAGAGCGTCTAAGGATAATCCTGAAACAGACAGTGACAGTTGCTATAGAGGGAATGCGCTGGAAGGCACCCAACCTCCTCGTTCCGCTGCCTTGTCAAGTTCTCTTGAATGGCTCAGACATGTTTGAATTCTTCTTTCACTCCCACCATGAAGATTAGGCCGAGGCCCAACTCTTGGTCCTTCAGAGCATCTCGTGAAGACCACAGCCACCCTGCAGTCCTTCATGGACACCGGAGGCTGAAAAGGGTGTGGAACAGATCTCGATGAGACCACTCTTTGGGGGGGTGCTAGTAAAATCCTCAGATGGGTGCCCACTGGGTGCTCACTGAACATTTATTACTTTACTCCTTCACATGGAGATCCATCGGTTGCTGCCTCAGGAAACATTCATACTCTAAGCACCGTTTCCCAAATGAACCTGGAACTACGTTAAAATTGGAGCATGAGAAAATGTTAACTTTGAATATGTATTATTTTAGCATGTTTATTTTCATTTAAATACTTTCATTTGAGCTCGATCACCGTTTGCTGACTTCAACTGTTCTGTGGTTTCATAGCCAGCTCCTTCCAGGATCATCTCTGATGCCCTTTCTTGACTTTGTCCTTATTTTGGGGGAAATGGGTGGGAAGGAGGAGGAGATACCGAGTGCTTCAGAAACGGAAGCTCTTGTTCTCGGGTGCCAGAAGAAGAAGAAAAAAAAGGGGGGGTGCTCTGTCCTTTGCAAGCCCTCCAGCCAGTGTCCAGAGGAGAGGCTCATGGGAACTTTCTCCCGGGAGGCTGGTCTGGAGAGAGGTTGATTCTGCAAATATTCAGCTCCGTGGCAAAGACTCTGGCTTTCTGGTAGAAGAAGAGAGACATCTCTCGGTCGACAAGGAAATTGTGGTAAATTATGGCAAGTCTGGTGTAAATCTTCAGTTGTGCTTTCTTGTTCCCCAAGTCCATGGCAGCAGCCAGTGCCAGGTTGTAATATCCTGCAGCATCAAAAGGATCCTGAAACATTAAGCGATAGGGGGTCTGCGATTACTTTTTTAAAAAAATAATGGAAATAGGCCAGTCGGCAAGTCTAGAAAAGCAACAAGGGTGTCAAGGAATTGCACAGCAGCTGTCAAAGTCAGAGATGCCGACATGAACTTGTAGTTTTATATAAATAAATAAATAAATAAATATATTTATATATATATATTGGATGGATATATATATCCATCCAACAAGGTAGTCTGGCAAAGAGGAGCATCGTGAGGTAAATCCCAGAGCACACAGGGCACTCAGAAGAAAAAAGGCGGGAAAAAGGGAAACTCCCCCTCCACACCCACAGCAACCAATCCCAGTGCAGATTGCCTCACGGAGGGGAGACGGCTCTCTCCAACCAATCGACAGTAACTCTGTTCTGCCTCATTCTTTGCTATTCCTGCTAGTGGCTCTGCTCACCCAAAGCAAGTAGAAGACACCATCATGGCAGAAAAGGCTTTCTGATTCTTTAGGGACGTCCTTGCCAAGGTTGACACCTACAAAAGTAATGCAGCAACGACCTGCCCCACAGCCTCCACCTTCCCATGTTTTGCTTGAACCAAAAGATACATCCTTCCACGCAGAGAAACTCACACATCTGCCATTGAGATTTAGCAATGGTGGCAAAGCTCCTTCTGGGCCAAGAAAAGCCAGAGTGTCTTTTGTGCCCCCCCCCCGCTCTCCCTGCACCGGGAAGGGGGCAAGCGACGGGTGGTTTCTGTGCCCCCTCCTCCAGCTGCTTCATTCCATGCTCTGACCCTCCCCGTGGTTCCCCTAGCCTTGCCCCTCATCTGCCTGACAGGGCGTCACTCCAGCCACCCCAGACCCTCAGGGCTGCCCCCCCATTTTCTTCCTTTTCTGCCGTGGTTTCTTCCTCGGTCTAATCTCCGCAGTTCACTTCTGTTTGGGTTGTCATGAGAGCGATAACAAACAGGGCTTCTCTCCTGAGCCTGCAAAGGAGGCAGGAAGGTGCCGGGGGGGGGAGGGGGGAGGTTGTACAGGTGTGCAGGAACAAGCATCGGTTTAATGAGGACGGCAGATTCCCTCATCTAAAATTAGGAGCCTTTTCTTTCTACAAAAACATTTTGCACCTTTTGAGTGCAAGAGGCTGTGGCTTGAATGCTGCAATTTGATTGCCTCCCTTTTTTTCTTTTTTTACACAAATTCTTCAAAAAGCCGTCGCTGCACAGGGGAAGACAGAGGCCGCAGTCACTGGGGGAAACATCACCGGGAAAACAATCACAGTCCAAGTCCTCTAAATCAGCAAGGCTTCCTCATAAAATTAAAGAGGAGAGGGACACAGGGAAACTGCCGTTAAGAAGTTATGGAACTTGGGAAGTGTAGACAGGCTCCTGCTGAGCTGCTTCTTGTGCATCTCTGCCTTTCTGGTGAGATAATCCAATTTATTTTGGGGAAAACATGATGAAAGCTACACTTGGCATAGATTATTTGAAGCCATCCCAGCTTCCCCGCCTGTTCTGGTCTGTTCTCCTGTGTCTCCCGTAAAGATTCTGCAACCAGGTGAAGCAAGAGGGATTTCCCATCTTCAGGTGCTCCTTCCTGCCTTACCTTCAGGTCGTAGAAGGTGATGTCTCCCAGGAGAAGGTACACTTTGACGTAATAGAGGGCTTCCTCATCAAACTCCAGCGGGGAGGGGCAGAGGGAAACGGCTTTGAGGAAGAAGTGCTCAGCCAGCTCACACTGCCCCAAGTGATGGTGGATGACCGCCAGGCGGTGGTAGGCCACTCGCTCACTTAGCTGGTCTCCTAGCCAAGAAGCAACGAGAAAAGCGGCCATGAAAGAGAGGAAGACGGCAGGTAGCAGACCAGGAATGGTCCTGATTCACCAGGTTCAATAGTGAACAGCAGACCCAAAATATGCCACCAGGACAGAGGTGGGTTTCAGCCGGTTCTGTCCGGTACGCATGTACCGGTTGAAAGAATTTAGCGTGCCTTCCCGTACCAGGGCTTCCGGGGGCCCGGAACCGGAATAGCCCTCCCCTAGCCTGCCCCTCCCCCTGCTTTCCCACCAGCAGAATCCTTCCGGGAGGTTTTGGCTTGCGGGTGCGCAGAAGGAGGGCGGGGAATCCATGCAGAGGTAGGAAATCGCATGGACTCCCCACCCCCTTCATTGGAAACGAGGCGGCTGTCAGAGGTGAGAGCAGCCTGCGCCCCTTGGCTTGTCCAACGAATCCTCCCCTCCTGTTAATTCTTCTGTTTGAAGAAGCCATACGGGGGGGGGGCTCCCTTGCTTTGACAGCCGCCTCGTTTCCAACTGGGGAGGAGGAAGAAATCCATCTTTTCTGTCCCTCTCCATGGATACCCCTCCCCAATTGGAACCGATACTGTGTTTCCTTCCACAGGGTATGACAGGAAACATAATTTCCCAGAATAGTTTGGATTGTGACTCGTCTGCCTGGCAGAATTCCAGCTGCCAAACAGTCTTGGAAACCTCCAAAAGAGACGCTTGAGATGCTGCGTCAAGAGTTGTCCAGCCTGGGAGACGAGGCTGGGCCGTTGAGGGTAGGGGGTTGCAGGAAAAACAGTCTCGGGTGAATACCAAACGACTCTGATGAAGACTAAAATCTCAGTTTGCATTTTCTTATCTATTCATGAAGAATGACGGATCTGCGGAAGGCTTTGGCAGGCAGAGATTTAACTTCTGTTTTAGAAACTGCAATTGGAATCCAGAGATTTCTTGTGTTAATTTCACCCATTTCCCTTTTTAAATAGGCTTCGGAAGGTCATTCAGCAGGTGGAGGCTATAGATTTGTGGAGCTGGGGGATTGAATAATTGTGACAATTAGACAGCTTCAGCACATTCTTCTTAATTGGTCTGAGCGACAGTGGCCTGGCTGCCAGTGAGGAAGTCGAAGGCGCAACGGGAGGCTGCTGCCACAGCTACCAGGATCAATTCCCAGGGGTGGCCATCACCTCCAAGGCCCCCATGTGGCTCAACTGCCGGGAGCTTCCAGGCTGTCCCTCCCAGCAAGACCTCCCGGGTGCCCTCTGGCCCTTCTCTCTGGGAGGGAACGCCAAGGGTCCCCCGCCCCTCTGGAGTAGAGGGGAGGATGCTCACCCTAATGCCAGCCCTGCAGTCTGGAGCTCCCTTTGCAGTGGGTCCTTTGGCAACAGTTGGGGGTGAACAGGGGTGGAGTTGCCTTAGCCAATCGGTTGGGAATAACTTGCTGTTATTATAAGCCGCCTGGAGTCCTATGGAGCAGGTGGCACACGGATGTCTGCATACATCAACAAAATAACCCCAAAGACTGGTTGCACCCCAGTGTAGCAAGGAGGGGAGCCTTCCACTCATTTTGCTCCTCAGAGAGATTTCCTCTAGTAGAGCTTTCTGCAAGATTTGATGGCAGGGACGCTCCGTAACAAGGCCGTTCCTTTGCAACCTTGCTCTGCCCTTCCCCAATTTCTCCTGCCAGACCCCCATCGCCCACAGGCCAAAGACTTTGCTCCCAGCTTCTCCTACTGCAAGTGGGGCGAGGGAAGGCGTCTGCAGGTGTGGTTCCCATGAAAAGCGGGGGAAGCTTTGATGGGACCCCAGTGGCCATGAAATGGGCCTTTTGGGCCACACCCTGCAGACCCCCTGGACAAGGCTGTCAATCCCTGGATTCAGCCCTCCTTTTTTCCACCCTCTGCTCCCAGGAAGCATCTGTGGGGTCTGCAGTGACACAAGGCCAAGGATGTGTCTCTTTCTCTGCAACTCTGGCTCATCCCCAAGGCACCGAAGGCTGAATTGGGGCAACCAGACTGCCTGGTTTTCTTATCAGCTGGAGACGTTTCACGGCTCATCCAGGCAGCTTCATCAGTCAGAGGGAGCCAGGGAGGGCAGAGAGGCCTTGGAAGTCCTGATTCAACCTTCGGACGCCTTTGTCTGTGTGGCCTAATTGACATATCGCAGTGCCTTTTGGGGAGAAAACCCCTTAGAGGTTGGCGTGGCAGGAGGTGGCCCATTCCGATGACTCTCTGCCTACAGACCTGCTCTGACTGAGGAAGCTGCTTGGATGAGCCATAAAACATCTGAAGCTAACCCAGAAAATCGGTCTGGTTGCCACGGTTCATCCCTCAGACCCCTTTGCCCCAGAGGAGGGTTCCTACCGGTTCGTTCGGACCGGTTCGGCCGAGTAGGTAGCAACCCGGCCTGCCACACCCCCGAACCGGTTCTCTCGTCATCAGCGCCATCTTGATTTTCGGTTCTGCCCATGCACAGAACGATCTCCATTCCAAAAATAGATTTCTTTCCCCTTTGCTGACATTGTGCGCATGCGCGGACCTTTTTAGTTGCAAATGCACATGCGCCGAACTGGCAGTAATGCCGGCAGCAACCCACCCCTGCTTTGCCCAGGTGACCTTCTCTGTCTTCGCTGACATCCCCAAGTGACTTTCGGAAACGCATTGGGCAGGTTTACCTAAATCCACACTGAGCATTAGTGACGCCTGGGCGTATCCGAGGCATTCCTCATACTTCCGTAAGGTCAAGAACAGCCCAACCAACTTGTTGAAGAGGCGAAGTTCAGCACTGCTGTTTTTGGCCTTCACAGCGAGCGGCAGGGCCTTGTCCTAAAGCAGGAGCAGGAGACAAAGGGCCGTCTCGCAGGGTGCGGCATCCCAAAGGCCACCCACCCAGCCTCATCTGCCCAATTTCTCGAGGACGGCCCGGGCGAAGGGTGGGAAGAGGATACCCACCCTGTAGAAGGGCGCTGCTTTTTCCTTCTCCCAGTCTCCGTTGAAGAAAATGTCTCCCGAGGCTTCGAGCATTTCCATTTCTAAATTGGGGTCCCGAGAGCTCAAAGCAGCGTTGTGAGCAACCTAGGCGGGAAGGAGGGTTTTTACCAGAGGGAGCAACACGGAAAGGAACAGAAGCCCTGTGCAACCCAAAGCTGCTTGTAATCCACTTTCTTCTTCTTCCAGCGTTCCATAAATAGGCCTTATGGAATTAGAACGGCCGCTAGCCGCCTCTTCTGATGTCACATTTTACATTTGAATAAGAACTGGGTCATCCCTTCTTTGCTGGAAACGTAGAAGGTCTTCTTGAAGCACCCCCAAATCACAGCCACAAAACATTCCATCCTTTCCGCCAAGGCTTGGTGACATCTTGAAGATGCTAAAGGCACCATAGAGAAGATGGTCTAGAGAACAGGGGTCGGCAAACTTAAACGTTCAAAGAGCCACAGAGATCCTAACCGGAAGCCTCCTGTTCAAGTCTGGAGTGACCAGAAGTCCGATTCCCCATAGAGTCTCCTCCTAGGGCGGCGTCCTTTTTCCTCTACCTGTCCTAACCGGAAGCCCTATCAATTGTGGAGCTGACTGGCGACAGGGAGCTGCAGCAGAGGGATGAAAGAGCCACATGCGGCTCCAGAGTTGCTTAGACCAGGTTGCTGATCCCTGGAAGGGGTCAGCGCATCTGAAAGAATCCGTGTGCGGAATGACTCAGCACGTGTTTGTGGGACCTGATCTACAATGAGAGTCCCACCTCTCACTGCCCGTCTGGGGAAAAGCAAACTCACAGGCAATCTTTCAACTGAAAGGGATAGAATATGAAGGAGCAATCGACACTTCTGATGGGAGGAACACTATCAATTGCAAATTGTGAATAGCTAGAAAGTGTATATTTCTATTTATTAAAAAAAAGTATTTATAATGTTGAGATATATGGAAATAATTAGTTGTGAGCCCATTTGCTCTTCCTGAGAAAAGTAAGTAAATTTCAGAGGGCATCAAGATACGGCTGAAAGACCCATCGCCTACTTGTTAGACAGGTCATTGTAAAAACCACCAAATTAGCATCTGCTCTTTTTTTTAGTTAAAACAGTTGAGGAAAAGGTCAGCTTCAGTGACCTCCCCAGGTGATTCCCCTTACCTGGATGTAAACGTCAACTAATTCGTTCTCCCGCAGTGCGTAATAGATCCTCCCTGCCTGGAGCCAGGCCTGGGCTTCCTTATTTTTGGCTTGAAGGTCAATGAAGATGCCAAGGCTTCTCTTCAGGTAGTCCAGAGCAGACCGGCAGGCCCTGAAGGAGAAGGAGAAACACCATCCGGCTGACCTTGCATTATCCCCGAAATTCTGCTGGCCGTGAAGATCAGAATGTTAGAAAGAAGGTGGGGGGCTGAGACCCTCCAGGGCTTTCCCTGCAGTGTCAAAGTCCGGGTCTTCTCAGCACCACTCTCAGTGGGTCAATCCCCCCCCCTCCCTTAGAGAGAATGCAAGCATCCTGCAGCCACTGTGGGGAAGGGCTGAACAACGCTGCTTGTCCAGCAGAGCTCGGGCTGGGCCAGGCTGGCTGACAATGATGGAAACTTTGATCCCAGACATCAGAAGAGGGTATCCCTGTTCTTGGGATAAAGTAACTTTTTGTTGAGGGAAAGGCAGCCTCTTCTGCCTGCAGAAGGAGACTCTTGTGTCCAGCTCACTAACAAAGTGGCTGAGTGACAACAGCCTCCTCACTGGAAGCTCCTGCGTTACAGGGGTGGGATTCAAAACATTTTGCTACGGGTTCTGTAGGTGTGGCTTGGTGGGTGTGGCAGGGGAAAGATACTATAAAAACCCCATTTCCTCCCAATCAGCTGGGACTCGGGAGGCAGAGAATAGATGGGGGCGGGGCCAACCAGAGGTGGTATTTACCGGTTCTCAGAATTACTCGAACTTTCCGCTACCGGTTCTCCAGGACTGCTCAGAACCTGCTGAATCCCACCTCTGCTGTGCGTTGCAGTTCCTACCTTTCTGTCCCCAGAGACAGGTAGAGCTGGCTGATGGTCTCCAGCACCTGCCCTTCCGTGACCTTGTCGGACATCTTCCTAAGCAGGGTGAGCTGATATTCGTTGTAGAGGACACACTGCGCTGGATCTGGGACAACCGTGCTGTGGAAATGGCAGAGGTGCTGGACCGCCTGGAGTTGCCCTAGAAAGGAGGGGCGGTTGGCCCATTAATGCCACAAAGCCTTCCGGCAGCAAGACGCCCTCGGCCCCCACAGCTTCTCACCAGCCTGAAGAGCCGACCTTTATGTGTGGCCGTCCCTTTCCATGCACTGAACTGCCTGAACCACATCAATAACAAATGCTCTGTATTAGGGCATCACCAAAGAGCATTTGGGCTTCTAGGGATTCCCTGTCTCATTTCGTAAAAGAACTTTTAATTTTGAACATAAGAAGGCGGGTAAAACTCAGCCTTACTCTACACAGGGCCCAACTCAAGCCATAAAGCAAAACATTTGCAAACTTTTAGAAGTTTGCAAAGTATTTGGGCATTGAATGGGGAGGGGGAGGAGGAGGAGGAGGAGGCAGAAGCTTCCACCCTCCCTTCCTGGGTCCTCCGTCCCTTGATGGTTCCAGGTCGTAGCAGAGGGAGAAGCGAGGGCAGCAGACTTGCTTCGAAATGTGTGTGTCTGAGCGGACAAAAGAAACCCGAGGAAGGTACCCAGCTTAGCTCCTCCGGGCCCTCCGCCTTGAGAGCTGGGGAAAAGCTTTACAGCCTCATTTATCCTAATTGTGAACCTGGGAAATGAATTTACCTTCCACATCCTCGCATTCCATGGCCACCAGAAAGGCCCACTCGTAGCAATTCCTCCCCTTCTCCTTCTGGGCCCCGCGGGCGTAGTGGTGCCCCAGCCGGAGGAGGATGGCCACGAAGTTCCCCCCACATTCTCCGCTGGAGAGTTCGGAGAAGAGCTGGATGGCTTTGATCAAGAAATGCTCCCCCAGGCTTTGGGCAGCCGAGTGCAGGTACAGGAGGCCCAGATTGGCCAGAGCCACGGCCTCGTTAGCCACGCTGCCCGTCTCTCTGGAAATGCCCAGAGCTCTGAAGTAGCTCTCCGCGGCTTCCCTGAGCTGATTCCTCTGTCTCAGACTAATGGCTGCCATGTTATGGATGACGCCCAACTGCTGGCGGGTGCTCCAGGGGGACTCTGCGACCGCGTTCAAAATGCACAGCGCCGTGTCACTCTGCCGATGGAGGATGTAGAGCCAGCTGAGGAAAATGAAGCGGTTAATGGTGTCTTCCTCCACTTCTCCAGTCGGGTTCAGCTCTAGAGCCGCCTCCATGTAGCCGATGGCTTCTTCATACCGCTTGTAACGGCTGTGCAGCTGAGAAAGTTCGCAGTAAATGATGCCACGCAGCTTCTGGCTGCCCCTGCTCCCTTCCAGCGCGTGAAGCAGTTCTCGGAGGTAAAAGGCCATGAGGGAGGGGTGTGTTTGTCCACCAGGCGTGGGACTGTGGACTTTAGAGGCATTCCTTAACACCAAATCGAGGGTCCTGAACAGCTCCAGCAGAGAACAGGAGCTGCGGGAAGAGACCACCTTGGCGCAGCTGAGCGCAAGGCGGGGCAGGCACTTCTGGCTGTAGAGTTGGCCAAGTTTCAGGTAACAGTCCACGGACCCCCCGCCACTGGGCAACCCCTGGCCTGTATTCAGCAGCTGCTGCAGCCTTTCCAGGAAGGGGGCCGGTTCCTGCCCCTGCTTGAAAGTCAGGCAGTGCTTTGCCAGCAAGAAGCAGGCCCTGGCCTCGGCGTTTCTGCTCCGGCTGAGCACGGCTCTTTTCAAGGCATAGTTCAAGATCTCCAGGGCCGCCTCTGCACCGTCCGTGTGGCTGGCCAGGCCCATCAGCAAAGAGGCGGCTTTGTCGAGGAAGGAAGCGCTTTTCTCCGCGTTCTTCTGCTTCAGGTAAATGCCTGTGAGGTGGGTGTAAAGAGTGACTACCAAGTGGAGGTCGCGGAAATCCCCCCGGAGGGTTGCCAGGGCTTCTTCCAAATACACCCGGGCCTGGGACAGCTTGGACTTCCGGAGACTCATCCTTCCCAGCAGGTAGCAGAGCCGCGTCGTGGCCCAGGGCAGGTCGGCTTGTCTGGCCACTGCCCGAGCGCGAGCCAAGGAATCCATCAGCTCTTCCTCCGTGGCATCGCCCTGGATGGACGTCTTGAGAAAGGACAAAGGAGGGTCGTACAGGCCCCCCAAGCCCTCCACAAAGCCCCCCTGGTTCAAAAACGACAGTAACGAGTCAGGGATTTCTGGCCCCAAAGTCCCATCCTGGCGCAGGGAGAAACGTGGCTTCTGCAAAAGGGGGGGCTCCGGCCCATGGCAAGTGGGCAGCTGCTGCTTCTCATCTTCAGTCAGTTGGAAGTCCTTCATCTTCATGAGTGACCTCAGCGCTCTGCATGGCGTCGGGCTCTCCTTTTCATTGAAGAAGGAAGGGGGCGTTTCTGGAAGAGAAAGGAAGAGGAAGGCTGCACGTTATTCCAGGGTTATTTCTCTCCTGGTAAAGTTTCCCTCTGATACGTCTTGTGCTGCCTTCAGGTGCTTTGGAGAACAAGTCAGCCCCCTCTTCTCTGTGGCAGACCCTCAAATATTGGAACACTGCTATCATGTCACCCCAGCCCTTCTTTTCATTAGATTAGATATAGAAGATACCCGTCAGGGCTGCAGCCATCTTTCCTTTTGGATATTTGGCCTGCCACACTCTCTATTATTCTACTAGGCCTTTTCTGTTGTGGGAAAATGGGAGGGGGGGATGATATGTAGCCATAACAAAATTCCTTTCTGGGAAGCCAAGGTCATCCTTTGTCTCTGCACCTGACCAGAACTGGATGGGTAGAACTACTGCCAGCGTGGCAGTGGAAGATGGGACCATGTGATGGACTTGTGGGTGTGGGGGGGCAAGATCTTGAACTTTCAACTGGGTGGAGAAAACCGGGAAGCTTTCAGATTCCGGTTTTCCCAGATGTGCCAACCCGGCTCTCTTAATAAATTGGAACTTTGAGGAATCCTTTGCCTCGGACTCTGATTTAATTTTGGATGCTATTTGGAAGCCTGACAATACCCTTATTAGATACCTGCATTAAATATCTTCACTAGATATAGATATAAAAAGTAAAGCTTCCATCACACATCATTTCAGCCAGGGGTAGAATCCAGCAGGTTCTGAACAGGTTCTGGAGAACCAGTATGGAAATTTTGAGGAGTTCAGAGAACTAGCAAATGCCACCTCCAGAGTAGGGAGGGAATGGGGATTTTGCAGCATCCTTCCCCTGCCACGCCCACCAAGCCACGCCCACAGAACCAGTAGTAAAAAAAATTGAATTTCACCACTGATCTCAGCCCAACGTTTCCTCCTCTGCCTTGTTTTACACTTTAAAAACCCCTAAAATGTTCCCTCCGTCTTGCGTATTTACACCTTGTATTACCTTCCTCCCGAGGTTTCTGGGGGCCCACGTCATTCTGTGCATCTGTGGGAGAGATGAGATAAATGAGAGCATCGTTCAGGCCACGTTTGGCTTATCGACTGCCTACTTTGAGAGGCCTAATACTGTAGAGGGACTCGAAGCCCCATCCTGGGAACTCTGCAACAACCTGGTGGCTTCACCCGAGGATGCCAAATTTGGGCCTGGAAACACACAGACACATTTATTGGGTTGGTGATGACCAATTTCCAAGTATGGTTTCACCTGGAGACCAGAACCTTACGAGGCCAAGTATCATGTAGGCTTATGGTTTGGATTGGTTCCCCCACCACCACCACCCCTCTCTCTCTCTCTCATCAATCCTAAATTGAGGCTCAGCTTCCTTTCGGATAAAGAGGTTAACCCACAGCTCTACTACATCCTGGAAGTAATTGCAGTGGCATTAAATGCAGGCCTTCCCATTTTTCTTCAGTGCAGAAAAGCTGAGAAATGACCTATGGAATCCTTTGAAGAACATTGAAGAAATCCATATTCCAACTACTAAATCCATCCTCCTTTTGAGCTCCACCCTGCTGAGGCATCCAAATGATCGGATCTTTAAATTCATGCTCCTTCAGTTCCTTGACTTTGGAGGCCAATGAAATGTAAATACATAGATAACTTTTTTCTCCTTTTTAGCAAACTGCGAAGTCCAAGAGGCGCCCAGCCGCCTTGAGCCTCTGTCCTGCCCAGGGAGGGAGCTGCTGCAACACCTGGGAACGGCTCACCGATTTGATAGGCGCTGCAGATGGTCCCCTGGGAAGTGGGCGCCAGGAGCCTGGCCAGATCATCCAAGAGGGATTCTTCTTTCGTGGAAGAGTCGCCGTCTTCCCGGAAGAAGTCCGTGCACGGAAGTCTGAGAAAGGGGGAAACGGGGCAATTTTAGGACTTTTACGGCTTCCCAGGGAAAGTCCTCCTTACCAGAAGATGAGGGAGGGAGGGATCAAGGAAGCCATCAGAAAAGTAGGGCGGGGGAAAGGGAGATGAGATCAAAGCGTCATTATTTTTAAGGAAATTCTGCTGAGCCGTCGCAAGGTGGTTGCCTTGTGGGATATCCTCGGGGTCCCATCCCCCTTGATGCAGGGAAGGGGACCCCAATGGTGGCCAGGAGATCTGCTTCCCTGTCACCAGCACAGGTGGTCAGGAAGAACCTTTCCTGCCTCGCCTGGCGGGACACCTGGCAAGCGCCACTGACTCGGAGGGTACTTACTCTGTGGCGATGGCCAGGAAGCCCTCGGGCTCCACACAGTGGCTCTGCACAAAGCCAACCCGGCCCGAAGAGAGACGCCTCCCCACAAACCACGGCATGCAGCTCACGAAGTAGCCAATGATCTCAATCTCATCTCCTTTTTGGAAACTGATCTCGTCTGGCACAGCGCTCTCGTGGCTGACGACGGCGACAGATAACCCTGTGGCTGGACGATGTGGAAGACATCAAATAAGCCCACAACATGTCAGTGATGTTGATGTTGATGTTACAAGTTTCACAGAGAGTAACACTAGAAATAAGGGGTCATTAAACCCACCCATCTCCCCCCCCCTCTCTCTCTCTCTTATTCACCCATCAGAGCCAATTTTTTAAACAGAATTTCCCCGCAAACAGCTCCTTCAGGAGAGGGGATAAGAGGGTTTGAAGGAGGAGGAGGAGGAGGAGGAGGAGGCCAAGGGAATCCCACCACAGTGCCAGGAGGCTGAGTAAATGGGCAGCATTTACATGTTACATTGAAGGGACTCTTTAAGTCATGGACGCAGAAATTGAAAACCCAATTTTAATCTTTGCTCCTTACCTGCTTGGTCTGTGACTGGAAGCGCAGTTATGCCAGCCAACCCATCAGACGCGGCATTTGCTTTCAGAAACCACCTGAAAATTCCAGAAAGTAACATTCAACCAACCATAAACGGCGTCCCTGTAATGTGCTGAAGGTAGGCTCAACCCCCCCCCCCCCCGGAGCCCTCGCTCAGGCAGAGGGAAGCCCTGCGAGGGAACTCGGGCACCTACTGATGGAAAGGCACCGGGGGCTCCAAGCCATCGGGGGGGTGGCCGTCCGGGACTTGCTCTGGAGCTGCCGGTTCCACCTGGCAAATGGCTCTGGGATTCCTCGCGTCAACGTTCTCGGGAGAAAACCCCGAATAGGCACCTGAAGGGGGGAAAGCACCACATGGAACAAGGGGCGCGTCCTGCAGTTGTGGATGCGGTTGTTGTCCATCAAAGAGGAACATTGTGCTGACGTGATTGTCCAAAAACCAGGTTGCCTTGAGCAGGCAGACAGGCAGAGAGAGAGAGAGAGACCCGTGGAAGTGTGTCATCCCAGCCAGAGCAGAGGCACCTCAGCCTCCAAACCCAACTCCCTTCCCACCAACAGAACCTCTTGTTTTGCCTTTGTCAGGCGCCATCTTTTCCTCAGACGGTTTCTGAAGTGAGGCCCAAAGTTCCTCCTCGCCTCCCCTTCGGTTGAGCAGAGGCCAAAGGCCCTTTCGCAAGCGCAGGTGAAGCCCCAGGTACCTTCTTCCATCAAGAGTCCCCTGTAGAGCCGGTGGAGGCAGGTCTCGTCCAAGAGGGCCTCGATTCCAGCAGCTTCTTCTGGCGAGGAGAGCCACAGGGAGTCATCCAGCAAGAGGGTCTCCAGGCAGGGGCTTAAAAAACCTGCCAAAAGCAGTTTTCACATTATCCCACACGGCCTGTTCCTTAAAAATCATCAGCGTCCGTTTGACGCATACCTTTTTCCTAGCTTTTGACGAGCTCCCCAAAACTCTCTGACCTCCAGAGTTTTTCTACCCCGTGATCCACGCCAGGCTGAAGAAGAAAAGGAGGGGCAGGGCAGAGGGGCAGGACTGCCTTACGGGGCAAAAAGGATCCTTCGGTCTCCAGTGCAGGTTTGAGAGGGAAACTTCCTTGTTTTGACAACGGTTGCAATTTCTGACCATTGACCACTTCAACCATGAATGCCTTAAAACCTCAGGGAGTTCCAGAGGGCCTCTGTCCCTAAAACAGGGATGGCCAACCTTTTCAGCACCGAGTGACCAAAACGGAACGGGTGTGCTGGCTGCTCTGCGTATGCCTGGTTTTGGGCTTTTTTCTCTCTTTTTTGCTGTTGTTTTCAGGCCTTTTTTCTGCTGTTTTGGGGCCAAAAACAGTCCAACAAACAGCCAGAAAACCAGCCTGGAAATTGCCTGGAAAACGGCCTGGTTTTGGGCCGTTTTTCCAGCCATTTTCCGGCGCTCTGGCACCCGCGAAGACCAGCTGGCCTGTGCACATGTATGTGCCAAAAACCATAAGAGCAGCTGCTGATGGCGCACATGCCCACAGGGAGGGCTCTGCGTGCCACCTCTGACACGCTTGCCATAGGTTCGCCATCACAGCCCTAAGCCGAGGCCCTTCCCCGTCTCTGACGAGATGCTCCCGTCTCTGGTCCTTCAAGCAGCCCAAACTCCCCAAGGATGGAACTAGCAGATTGTGGCTATGGCCGTGTTGCGTTCCACCCCCCACTCCACCCCACCCCCGGTTATTTGCCCGGCAGTGCAACAAAGCAGATGTTATATTCCTGAAAGTCTCCTTGGATGGGGAAGGAATAAGCGGGGAAGACGACTTCCACAACCCTGGGAAAAACTATCCATCGTTTCTCTTGGCTCAGAAGTTGAGAAACCAGCAAAGGAAGAAGAGCTGCAGCCAGCGCAGTGGAGCCAAACAGACGCATCTTAAACCACAGTTAGAACAGTTGGACTCAGGGAGGGGGATCCAGTCTGAATAGTTCTGGATTCCAAAACTCTCCTCACCAAAACCCTTCGCGTGAAATTAGCTGAAGCTCTATCGCGCACAACGTTTAAACGGGATCTTTAAATTTGTATTTCTTAAACAAAGTTTTAATTTTCGGAGCACCAACAGCCGCCAAAATACCAAATCTTCTGATGTGTTGCTTTACCAAGAGAAAAGTAAGTTATAAACTTCCAGATTTCCTCCAAGGTCCAAAATGTGATGGCGATGAGACGGTCTTCACTGTGGATGGACAGCAATCTGGCCGATAACTCCTGAGGAGGACAAAGAGGATTTGCCGTCCGTTTCTTCTGGGAACAAAACTAGCAAATCTTTTGAGTTTAAAAGACACAAGGAAGTCATAGCCCGATTCTGCATTACACATTTGTCCCCTCTTGAAAAACAGCCCAAATATGACTGACCAAAAATGGAAATAGATTTTTGCAGCTAATTTCTGCCTCTCCCTGACCTGGTTACATCTGCTCTTCAAAGTATTTGGAAATCATTATTCCATTATGTTACACGTTAAAAATATTCATATTCTGAATGGGTTAAGAAACATATGTAGAAACGGAGACTCTCCTCTACAGACTCTTGGGAGACAAAACCGCCTCTAAATCTCTTGAGGAGAGAAGAGAGAAGAGGGGATCGCGGGACCAAGAAGAAAGGCAGGAGGGCTTTCACAATTCAGGAGGTCCACGGCTGGGGTGAAATCCAGCAGGTCCTGACCAGTTCTGGAGAACCAGTAGCGGACATTTTGAGTATCTGGAGAACCGGTAAATACCACCTCTGGCTGGCCCCGCCCCCATCATTTCTCTGCCTCCCGAGTCCCAGCTGATCGGGAGGGAGGGGGGATTCTGCAGTACCCTTCCCCTGCCACGCCCACCAAGCCATGCCACGGCAAACCAAGCCACGGCCACAGAACCGGTAGTAAAAAAAATTGAATCCCACCCCTGGTCCACGGCCACTGATCTCACAGCCAAAGGTTCTAGGATCCCACATTTGGGAAGAGCCTTTGGCTCCATTGTTTCCCCAACTCTTTCCCATGTAGCTTGCTCCAAGCACACAACGGGGAAGCAGAGGACCCCAACCGTCTCCCTGCCTGCAGCTGCCACACATTCGGGAGAACTTTGGGCTGGTGGCAGGAAAGGCCTGTCAGAAGGAAGAAAGCGGTGGCAGAGCTGTGCCTTCTCCTCTCCACCTCACCCTCGGAGTTGGACGGAGGAGCCCCCGAGTCCATACGACAAAGGCCGACTTTCATCCCACCTTTACAAACTTACGCTAAAAACCGCCACGGCACGTTGGCCGTCGTTCTCCAGGAGACGGAGTCTTCCCTGAAGGTACTCCTGCAGCTGAGGATCAGGCAGGCCGGTCCTTCGCCGGACCAGGGTTATCTTCAGGAAGAGAGCTGAAAATACCAGGTTTATGGTTAAGCCTCCCCAGGGACAGCCCTTCCGTTTCCCTGTTGAGAGCAGAGGTGCTTTCTGCTCTGGGGAGGCCAAAACTCCATCTCCACTTCTCTTCTGTGGGGCAGCTATGGGGTGAGCAAGGAAATTTCACTTTGTGTTGCAAAAAGTCAGAAAAGAGGCAAATGGAGTAATCCCTGCATCCATCTTTTCTTTGGGGTCTTTGGCCTGCCACACTTTCTGTTATTCTGCTATGCCTTTTCTGTTGTGGGAAAATGGGAGGGGGGATTGTACAGAGTGAGATGCTATGTAGCCATAACAAAATTCCTTTCTAGGAAGCCAAGGTCATTCTTTGTCTCTGCACCTGACCAGAACTGGATGGGTGGAAGCTGCCAGCGTGGCAGTGGGAGATTGGGCCATGGGATGGACCTGTGGGGGTGGGGGGCAAGATCTTGAACTTTCAACTAGGTGGGTAAAACCGGGAAGTTTTCAGATTCGGGTTTTCCCAGATGTGGCAACGTGGCTCTCTTCATCAATGGGAACTTTGAGCAATACTTTGCCTCAGACTCTGATTTACTTTCTGATGCTATTTTGGAATACTGACACTTGTCGTGAAACCAAGTAATGGAGTGAAATCTCCCCTGCAAGCCTGTCCAACGAAGGAGAGCAGGAGGAGGGTCCCTTGGGGTAGAGGGCCACCAGTGGGGCAAAGGCCGGACAAGCGGGTCCTCTGGAGCCCCAGCCAAGAAACCCACTTCAGGAAGCATCTCGGACAAGCCCCTCCCCAGTTCCCACAAGGAGAAAGGGAGGGTGGGAGGGGGAGCTAGCAATAGCAATAGCAGTTAGACTTATATACCGCTTCGTAGGGCTTTCAGCCCTCTCTAAGCGGTTTACAGAGTCAGCAAATTGCCCCCACAGTCTGGGTCCCCATTTCACCCACCTCGGAAGGATGGAAGGCTGAGTCAACCCTGAGCCGGTGAGATTAGAACTGCTGAACTGCAGATAGCAGTCAGCTGAAGTGGCCTGCAGTGCTGCATCCTAACCACTGTGCCACCTCGGGAGCTCTTTCAGACCCGACTCGTCTGTCGCCTGTGGCTGAAGGTGTTCCAATCAACCTCGCCCATGGCCTGGCTTTCCTCGTAGGAGGGCCCTTCCATGGCTGAGTCTTGGTCTGTGCTGCCCAGCGGAGCCCCAGGTTGCTAGCAAGGGGAATAAAGACCTTCCCCCAACCTGGAGGGCTGGTAGACCCCCTTCTCCCAGGACTAAACCTGCAGGTTAGAGCTCCACTTTTCCATCCTTGGAGGAACTTAATCTCCACTGCAGAATTGAGCCCTTTCTGAAGGTTTAATTAAATATTCCTGAGAGGTCCGTAAAGGGGGCGGGCATAAGCGCATAACCAGCGTGCCTTCCGTCCCTGTCCTACTGTCCTCGCTTATTCGTATCCATTTCCTGTGTTCATAATCATGTTTATACTTATATCTGTTATCTTATACATGCTTGAGAAAATAAAATTTAAAAAATTAAATGTTCTCCTTTTGCCATAAATTGTAGCCTTGAGTGCTTCCAGGATAGAAAAACAGGGAATCGGCCCGAAAATAAAAGACAAACCTTAGTAAACATTTAAATACCGGCTACGTGGGATAAACGTATTTATCCATATTCATTGTTACCTGATTTTATGTATTACTTTAGCTGGCACCCATCTTTCTCTGCTGCAGGCCATGGAGACGGGAGTCATGTGAATCCTGCCCAGATTTTAATTCAGCAGATTGTGATTTGCTGAATCACAAAAGCATCTCGAACTAGTAAACAGCTGTCCAGGGTCAGAAAATGAGACTGCAGAATTTCACTCTGGCCAGCCAGAGATTATATTGGGAAGCGGGGGAGGGGGTCGTGGGGGGAGCAACCCCAAAGAACCCCATTCAAAAGTCAGGGGAAAGCTGGGAAGATGCGGGGAGTGTGTGGATGTGGATGTGTGTTACCTTTCTGTGGCGGCTGCAGTGAAGCTCCCTCCTTCTCCGCTGGAGATGGCAGGGCATTTGCGTGGCTGGGGTCCCCCTGTCCCAGGAGCTCAGGTTCTTCTTCTTCTTCTTCCCAGCTCGGGGTCTGCCCTGCTCCGGGATCAAGCGGAGAGCTGAGGGGAGGCTTTTCCTGGGGGGCAACGTCAGTCGTGGGGGCTTCGGGGGCCCCGTCGGCTTCTGCTGCTGAGGGCTCCATGGTGTCTAGATGGGCGGCAGAAGCATCCGGTCGCAGGGGGCCTACATCGTGGCAACAAACCCGTCTTTGGTTAAAACGCCCCCTTGGTTAGGAGCCCTACGTGGGGGGTGGACGCTGGCCTTTCTTCCCAGCCCCCCTTCAGCAGCTGCCTAGTAAGACTGCCAGGCCACCTACAGGATTACAACAGGGTGGCAAAGCCTGGGGTGTTTCTGGAGCAGCTGAAGTTCATCAGTGGTCTGGGAAAGGGGGTTCGCCTTCTTCATTCCCCTGCAGCCGCTCTGCGCAATCCCCACGGACAGGACTCCGTTCCTGGCAGAGCTGGTGAAGGAGAAATCTGGGCACCGGCTCTAGCGGAAGAGAGGAGGCCTTGAGGACTGCGCACACCCAGGCCGCCTCCTGATCTCCTTTGTGAAACGCTGGGGGGCCTGAGGAAGACTTTCCCAGAGCAGCAGAGCCTCTGCGGCTATCAGGACGGGGCTGGAAGGAAAAGGACCTTCTCAGCTGGGCCCAGCGTGGACCAAGAGTCCTCCCGGCCCACCGGCTGCCATGGGAGGGAAGGCTCGCTTAGGGCGGCTGCCGGATGGGCCCTTTGGTGCTTCCCAGATGCCCGCATCTAACCCGGCTGCTGCTCCTCAGCCCCCTCCCTTCTGGGCCTGGCAAAGGGCATCTGAAGGGCCAGCTGGGAGGAAGGCTGAAGAGCAGAAGGCCCCGCCCCTTCCTTACCCAAAGGGCCCCACCCACTTTTTCTCCGCTGCCACTCCGGGGATGCCCTTGGGGGAGGGCTCGTGCCGCTGCAGTGCCCCTTCCCCCCAATGGCCCTGGGCTCCAAGAGCGGGCAGCTGCGTCTGGCATGCCTGCAGAAGGCTGTCCCCCTCCCTTGCTCAGGATCGCCCCTAAAGTCTTGCTCACAGCCCAGGGCGTGAAATAAAACCAGAAAGAGCCAACTCCGCAGACACCTACCTTCTCCTGGTCCTGCTCTCTCCAATTTTCCCTCTGCCACTCCAAAAGTGCTGATTTTTCCCTTCCTGTTTGGGCTCCCAGCTCGTCCCCCCCGCCCGATTCACACACACTCACACACACACACACAGAGGCTTTCTTTTCCTGTTGACTGTGGACTAATCGGCCCTTTTTGCAAACACAGCATGTTGACCTTTAACAGGCTCTGTTAATCTTCACAGCCTCTTCTTTAAGGTGGGACTGGCTCCAGGGTAGATCTCTCTCGCCCTCCAAACTCCCGGCTCTGTGTGAATTCAGAACCACCTCTCCCCCACCCCCAACTAGAATTCCAATACCGGGAATCCTCCTCCTTTCTTCCTCGCCCCACATCTCTGGCCCTCCTGGGAGGCCCTTCCGAGGCCAGGCAGGCGTCGGCTCTTGGACAAAAGGCTGGACCAAGAGGCCTTCAGGGTCCCCACCAGTGCCTGGAGATGCAACTTCTGAGCTGGCTGCAAACTTGGCAACTTTAAGACTGGTGGACTTCAACTCCCAGAATTCTCCAGCTGGAGAATTCTGGGAGTTGAAGTTCACAAGTCTTAAAGTTGCCAAGTTTGGGGAGCCCTGCCTAAGCGTTTGAGGGGAGCCCTTGCAATGCTTCAGGCTCGCTTGAACTGAACCCACCGAGAGTGACCAGACACGGAGGTGGACATCAAAGAGATCAATACCAGCTATGAAGAAGCCGGACTTTCCAAAGTCTTCTCCTATTTGGGGGGAGGGGAATTCTTCACTGCCTGAGGGTCATCAACAACCCCCCCCCCCGTGCATGTTCAGTTCAGAGTCTCCCACACCTGCTTGCCCAACCTTCTTATGGGGTTTCCCAACCAACCCCTTCTCTTTCTCTTTCCAGAATGCCTACCCTCTGTTTTACATGTAGGGGGCCTTCTACATCCCTTTCTGGAAGGGAAAAGGGCCCCAGCAGCATTTGAAATGGGCTTTTTTGATGGTGCACAACATTCTCTTTCCAGATGCTCAGATTTGGTTTCGCTGCACACACAAAAACACAGAAAACACAACCCCTCCCTTTCCAAGGTTCCTTTTTGGTGGCCCCGATGTTTTGAATTTCTCTGAAAGGAAGCTGTGGATGCAGGGCTGGTGGGATGGGGGGGGCGGGGGGGACACAGCGCTTCCTTCCATTGTTTCCCTCAGCACCACCGGCCCTTTTCCTGCATTCTCACCCTGCCCTCCCGGCTGCAGTTTCTACACCACCTTCTGAAGCCCATCAATGCTCAGGATTCTTCACACCCTGGTCATTGTCTCTTCGCCCTTCTCCCACCAAAGCTTAGCCAGCCGAACAAATCCGTTTAAAAATAGTTTCTGTCCTTGGCCTGTCAGACTCTTAAACGCAACCACAATCATTCCACGCACACATGGAAACGTATGACTACTTTTCTATTCCCCCCCCCACTTTCTTCTTTTCCCCTAATCATTGGGGATTGGGATTATTCCTTATGCTATTCATGCTGTTTGCATTGGTTCTCCTGGATGGCACCAATGGGCTAAAACCAATTCCCTTGTATTTATTTTGTACAATGACAATGAAGGCTACACTATAATGGGGGGCAGCGGGTGGAGCAGAGAGCTGGACAGGTCCAGCCAAAGGGATGCTGACTCTCCTCCCATCCACATGCAGCCCCTTGCTCTGCATCCCTATTTAGGAAGAGCCGCACTGGAAGCTGTGCCTCTCACAGACTCTGGCGGTGGATGGCTGGGAACAGGGTCCATCAGGGCTCGGAATTCCCCTTCCAAGACGGAGATTGTAGATGGCTGAAAAGGGGGAGCCCCCCCGACTCTCACTCGCAGGCCAGGGAGATATCGGCCAGGAAGCAGGTCTGTGAGGCAGATCCCAGCCACCCCTAAAGTCTCCTCATTGACCCTCACCAAGGGGGTGGGTGGGAGGGAGACCCAGTTGTGCCACAAGGCCCTGTTGGTGGCTCAGATAATGGAAATGGGACAACCCTCAGTCCTGGGATTCAGCTCCAGGGGTGGCTTCCTGAACTGGTTAGTACCGGTTCGCTGCGCACCACTTTGAGCGTGCGCTGCTGCTTCGCTCGTGTGCGCGCCGGCCATATGGTGCTTGCACATGCGCATTTGACTAAAAATTGTTCTGCACATGAACAGAAACATGCCGAGAACGGCAGAAGGCACCGGAGAACTGGTTCAGCCTGGTTTGCTGCTGGTTCTGCGACCCAAACAAAAATACCACCACCGGTTCAGGTGAACCAGGCCGAACCGGGAGCAGCCCACCTCTGCTCAGCTCATCCTCCGGGGGAGAGAGGCAAAATGTACCCTTGTTTTGAGTGGGTTAGAGAAGAAGAGATCGAAATGAACCAGAGACAGATGAATGCAAAGTCCTTGACTGAGTCCAGGCCAATTTAATTAGCAGGCCCCGTTTTCCCTTTGGTAGAAAGCTCCGAGCCTCAGGGGTCATCGCTGATAGCTTACATTGAACTGCATATGAATCCTTATACAGGCATTCAAAGCAGCATCTTTAGCCTCTCTCTCTTTCGGTAGTCAGATGCTCCCTGTGTCGTTTTATAAACTCTCTCTCTGACAGTTCCCCAACCTTCCCAGCCCGTGACCCGTCAAAAGCGCGGACGGCAAAAGGGCGATCGACAAAATCGCGCCTTTGACGTCATCACAGCGCGACGAAAAAGATCAAAAAATTCAAATAAAAATTAATAAAATTTAAATTAAAGCAAGCCGATTCACATAAAGGTAAGGGTTAGGTTTAGGGTTAGGGTTAGGGTTAGGTTAAGGGCTAGCGTTAGGTTTTTCGTTACTTTAACGGTTAGGTTTAGGGTTAGGTTTAGGGTTAGGTTAAGAGTTAGGTTAAGGGTTAGGTTTAGGGTTAGGTTTAGGGTTAGGTTTGGGGGGCTTAGGGTAAGGTTTTCGCTTTATTTTTACATTTTTTGAACTTTTTCGTCGCGCTGTGATGACGTCACAGCGTGCTTTTGTCGAGCGCGATTTTGTCCTACGCGCTTTTGTGGTGGAACCTCCCAGCCTAACAGGAGAAAGCAAGTGAAACGAGCTTTTTTCACCCAGTAAGTTTTGGGAGTCTCTGCCGTCCACAAATGACCAACACCCGAGGATCAGAAACTCACAACAGCAGCAACACCCGCAGGGAAGCAGCTGCCTGGCTCTACTGGCGTTGCCACAATTAACCCAGGATTAGAATGCAGGTCACCAGGGAACTACGGTGTGTGTGCATACGATGGATGGCTGCACCTTTGTCCCCCCCTTATTCACCACTATACAACCATTCGAATTAGCAGAGAATCAAGTTTAAGGCTTTTGTCTCCAGAATGAGAAAAGAGTGCAAGTGAAATATTTCTTCAATATTTCTTTCTGTCAACCGATGCTGGCTTGTTTTAATTCCTTTGTAATATTTTTTCTAGTAGAAAGATGCCGGAAAGTAAAAATAATTTCAAAATAGGGGAAACTTCTAGGCTGTAATAGCTACAATTTGAAAAAGACGTCCGCCATGAGGAAAAGGGGGAACTCCAGCCCATCTCAGCCCAAAGCCTCTTACCTTAATGCTTCCTTCCGGGGGTCTTTAGAGGGGCCTCTGCAATTCTACCACTGGGCCCCAGAAACAAACCAGAAGCCTTTGAGAAGGAGGGAGAAAGAGAGGCAGAGCTGGGGGGGGGGGAGCAAAGCAATTTAAGAGCAGAAATGCAGTGATGGTTTCAGCCAATGAAGAGGGCAGGGAGCCTGCACTTAAAGGGCCAGGTGGGGGCCTCCAAAAGGCCAGTCCTGACCTCATCTGTAGTTTCTTCCTGGGCTGGGCACCATTGATATGAATCCACCCCATGCGCAGCTTCCAACAGCTGCTTTCCAGCCATGAAGGTTGCCTTCTTGCCCACCATTCCGACCACTCCTATTTTAGCAGAGGAATGGCTAAGGAAGCTGGCCGGAGCCTCCCCTGTCTGAGGAATCCCACTGGCTGATCAGGCCCTCGGCTCTTTTGGTGCTTCGGGGGTCACCTCAACAAGGGAGCCTTAACCAGAGTTTCGGGTACGAGTCCCCCCCCCAAGGAAGTCAGTTAATTTGCTTAAAAGAGCTAGATAATTCCTGAGACCAGCAATTGGGATTGGAGGTGTGGGTGTGTGAGGATGTCGGGTGGCCCCATCTTCCATCTGCTCCTCCCTTACAGCCGTGGGGACGGTGCAAATTGGGCAGTTTAATTGCGGCTTCACTTTATGCTTCTGGCCCCGACCCAAGATGGGGAACCGCCAAAGGATTCCTTAAGGAGGGCGAATGACAGCCCAGCTCAATTGGCCCGAAAGGTACCATCGATAAGGTAAAGTGAGAAGACAAATGGTGGTTTTTTTTAATTGTTCCCTGTCTTTTTTTGCATTTTCAGCTTTCTTTGATTCCTTCTGCCTTTTTTCTCACTTTATATTAATTGGAACTGGTTTCTTTAATAAAGTAATAAAATTATACACCTCCCCACCCCCACCAAAAAAAAGAGACCAGGTTTCAGTTGTGTGGTTGTGGCTGCCACTCTGACTTTTTCGACCCCCATCTGTAACTGGAAGGAAAGGCCCAGGAACGGAGTAAGAAAACCCAGCTGACGACAAAGCCGAAATATGGATTTGGGGCTTTTTTTTTTCCCAGCAAGAATTCAGCTGCTTCTTAATTTTAGCTCCTTTTCTACCTTCTTTTATCCTTTTATCTTGTTTAATTAGGTGAACAAGTTCATTTAAAGAACATAATGACATTGTCTATAGGAACCTGTCAGGGTGGGTGGGGGGGACACAGGCTCCCTGTGAATCTCCCAAGACTGAAATTTTTACGGGGTATGTAAAAATGGGGGGAGGCTTTGAGGGGCCCTTGTGACTCTGGACTTCAAAGGCCAGAAAATGAAGCCTGTGACTCGTTCCCCAAGGAGGGTCTTGCTGCCCTTTAGACCCGGGAGTGCTCCATGGAGGACAGTCAAGGGAAGAGCAGCCTTGGTTCAGCCAAGGGGAAACAATCCTCTCTTTTCCCCCCTCCAATAAGAAGCGCTTCTAATGAATCTCTCTTGACCGTTGAAACTGTTGTTTCAATTTGATTTTTATCTGGCCTTTGAATTGGGATGGATTCCACTTTCACTGGACTGTTTATGGTCCTTTTTGCATTTATATAGGAAAGTTTCTCAACCTTGGTGACTTTCAGACTCTGGACTTCAGTTCCTAGAATTTGGGAAGTTGAAATCCTCTGTCTGGGTGGAGAAACACAGCAGGAACGCATAGAATTCCAATCTGCAACTCTTGAGCAGTCCTTGGATTGTGATCGTAATGGAATATGTACACATTGGTCATAAGGCGTGACGGTCATAAATTGAATCAGCCACCAATCTCGTTTTACCGCCTTTTTTGAGGAGGTTGTAAAGCAACCGCCATAGTTGTTAAGCAAAATGCCCCCGTCATTCAGGGAAGCAAGGGTTCGTTATAGGCAGCTTTTGCTGAAAAAATCCCAGCCCGGATGCCACACTCTCAAAATGTAGTAATGTATCTGGGGGACATAAAAACGTCACTACTTCAAAGGGTCGCTAAGTGAGCAGCTGCAAATCGAGGACTAATTTATTACATAAGTTATTGAAAATAGAATAAAAACAGCTTTTATTGTTGTGATAGTTACCACTGTTATTAAAACCTGCAGTTTTCTTACATTTTGATTAGTTTCTGCATTATTTGCATAAAACAAAATACATCAACCAGGACTGAGCCATAAAAAAGGCCCAGGCACCGGAGCCACAGATGCCAGGAGGGGGGAAGCCCAAACAAGACCCCCCACCCTGGGGCGGCCCTTGTCCTGGGAGCCGGGAGGGCCCAAATCGTCCGGGTTCCGGCCCTGCACAGGCCATTCGAGCCCAGCTGGGGAGAGCTCCCTGCCCTCTGCGGAGGCGGCGGGGGCCTTTTCTCCTCCCCAGAGGGAGCCGCGCCGCTTCCCAGCCTCCCTCTATGGATGGGGAGTCGCGGCTCTTCCCGCGAGAGGGGGTCTCTCTCCCACGAGGGCCGCAGCGGCCTGGAGACCCTGGGCGGCTGCGGGAAGGATGGGGGCGGTTGGCGGCGGCGCCGCTCTCGGGTGCTTCCCATCTGCGATCTTCAGCTGAGCCCGGGAAGAGCCTGCCTGAAGCTGCCTCCGCTGCCAGCCCGGGTCGCGGCGCCCTCCGGCCGCCCCTCAAGAGAGGCGCAGCGGCCCCTCCAAGTCCGCGCAAAGGGACTCCGCCACCCCTGCCCTGCAGAGCCCCCGCGGGGAAGCTGAAGCTCACCGCGCCCCCCACCCGCCCCGTCCAGCCACTCCCTTTTTCTACGGGGGGGGCATCGCAGGGTGCCCCCCTCCCAGACCCGGGTTGGGGCGCCCGTGGCCGCAGGCAGCGCCCCCGCCGGCCCCGGACCTTCCCGGCCAGGCAGCCGCTGCTCTCCGCCTGGGACTGCGGGAGGGGGGGACATTGAGCGGGGGGGGGGGGCGGCCGGGTCCCTGCGCCGCGTCTCTCGGCTGCGGCGGGTCCAGCTGGCGCCCAGCCCAGAGGCTCCGCAGAGGCGCCGGTGCCCGGCGGAGCGTGACGGCGGCTGGCTGCTGACGCCGACTCCCCTGCCCGCCGCCGCCGCCCGTTCGCCCGCCCGCCCGCTCGCTCGCCCCACCTTCTGCGCCGGAGATCGACAGCGCGGAGGAGCGGCAGCCGCAGCCGCGCACAAGCGCCGCGGCGCGCCCGGCTGGCCAGCCGCAGGGAGGAGGCGGGAGCCCGCAGGAGCTCCGCAGAGGAGCCGCCGCCTCGCAACAGGTGCCGGGGGATGTGCGCCCCGCCGGCCGGCGCAAGGGGCAGCCCCGCCGCGGCCCAAGACGGCCACGATGAGCTCGGCCACGGCAGGTAGGCGCGGGCGGCCACGTCCCACTGCGGCTCCTGCGCCGGCCCTCCGGGAAGGCGGGCTGGGCGGCCCCCGCGGCCCTCCTGGGTCCGGGGGAGGGCAGGGCAGGGCGGCCTGGGCAGCGGCGGAGCCCGGGAGGGAGGGCGGGCGGAGTCTGCGGCCCCTCCGGCAGAGCAGGCGGCTGGGGGGCTGCGGGGCGGCGGCCGGAGGGGTCTCTCCGCCCGGCCCCCCCTCCCCCTGGGCAGCCCCAGGTGCGCCCCGCTCCCTCTCGCCGCCCGCCGCTCCCGGGCTGGGCTGGAAGGTTCGGCGAGGAGCCGAGTCTGTCTGGACGCTCCCCGGCGGGGCGTTGCGGGGAGCAGGTGCCGCAGCGATGGGGAGCCCGGCTGCCCGCCCCCCACCCCGCCGCAGTTGGCGGCTCCCTTTGCGGTTCCCTTCGGGGCAGCGGCGCAGCGCTCCTCTCCAGCCGGGCGGTCGGCCTGGCAGTCGGGCGCGCTGGCCACAGGGGTCCATCTGCGGGGGGGAGGGGAGAGGAGGAGGAGGAGGCGGCTGTGGCCCTCGAGCGGCTCCCGGACTACAGCTCCCGGCATCCCTCAGGATGGAGCGTCCCTCGGCCTGGGCAGCCGTGTTGTGCGGAGCCTCACCTGGAGCCCCGATGCCTCTGAATGGCGGTGGATCTGCTGACGGCAGCCCGAAGGCAGGCGGGGCCGCAGCTCTCCCTGGCCGGGAATGAGGGAGGACATGAAGGGAGCCGAGAGGATGGAAATGGAGGCCTCCTTCGTCCCCTGGAAAGCTCCCCCCCCCTCCTAGGCCCGGCTCTACCTTCTAGGTTGGGGGCCCCGAGAGGGCAGAGCGGCTCCCTCCTCCCTGGCGCCCCTCTCGGGACCGGCTGCCAGGGGCCAGGCCGGGCTGCAGCTGAGAGGGACCCCAGGGCCAGGAGGGGCTCAGCAGAGAGAGGTTGCAATGATTGTGGACGGGAAGCTGAAGGAGATTCATTGGTCTGACAGGGCTGAGAAAAAGGGCCGCAGATTCAGGGTGGCCAGGAAATGATTCCAAATGGGAAAAGGTCCTCTCTCTTTGGATTGGTTGGGATCCCTCCTGAGCACGGAATCTCAAAGGATTCAGAGAAGCAGGAACACTTGGGGGGGGATCAGGGTTGATCGGAGGCCTGGAAGAGGGGAATCCCTGAAGGGGGGGTCTTCTTTAGTCTGGAGAATACTGGGGGGGGGGGCTATGACAGCCCTCTTCAAACACCTGAAAGGGTGTCAGGCAAGAGAAAATTAAGGAGGGGGGAGAATGGATGAAAATCTTTTAGGGTGAGCTCATAATGTATTTGAGCAACGGAGAAGCCATTTGTCCTCTGAGGCAGGGCACGTGGGGGCATTTTCAGCCAAGCCAAGGGTTGATTTATGGGATGTACACAGCCGCCTGGACTCTTGCGTGGACCAGAGCAGGTCACTCTGGACAGGGGAAGAGGGCCGGAGACCTTTGCTCCTAGGAATCCTGGGCCATCCTTGGCCACGAGAGGAAGCATCTTCACATGCTCTGCCCGGCTTCTTTCTACTTGGCCTGCTGCTGGCTGAAGGGGCCTCTGTTAAGGGAGCGTCTCTTCCATGTGTGCCTTGAATGGGAGAAGGTGCCATGATTGGATCTGCAACTGGCGCAGGGGCACACAGCCCCCCCCCCCCCGATGCCTCCACTCCAGGGATGAAAGGGCGAGTGAGGAGGGCAGAGCCAGCCGAGAGGAAAGCCTCAGGATCTCATCCCAGCAGGCGATGCTCCCTCTGCAGTTCCCTGCTCTCTTGCTCTGGATCAGTTCTACAGTGCAGACAGTTGCAGAAACCACAAGTACCAGTCGGGTTAACGGATGAAAGGTCCAGGGAGATGGGGAAAGACTCGGAAGATGTCAGTTTCCCAAGTGAAAGAGGCAACCAAAGACGAGAGCTTGGCCACTTGAAGATCTGCCTGCCAGAAGAAAGGCAAAGGCGGGCCTTCCAGAGGAGACCCGGGGCAGATGTCCAACATTATGAGGCCAGAGAACTGGCCGATGGATGGAAATGGCGAGGACTCTGATGAAACCCTCCCTGCTGCTGTTGTGGAAATGCCAGTGGCAGCCAGAGGCATGGAAGTTGAAGATCTGGACACAAAAACCTTGGAGGAATTAGAGGAAGATATTGCCATTGATTCATTCATTTATGTAACAGAATAAAGAGTTGGAAGGGGCCTTGGAGGTCTTCTAGCCCAACCCCCTGCTCAGGCAGGAAACCCTGTAGCATTTCAGACAAATGGTTGTCCAATCTTTTCTTAAAAACATCCAATGTTGGAGCATTGAAACTTCTGGAGGCAAGTTGTTCCACTGGCTAATTGTTCTCACTGTCAGGAAATTCCTCCTTAGTTCTAGGCTGCTTCACGCCTTGATGAGTTTCCACCTGTTGCTTCTTGTTCTGCCCTCAGGTGCCTTGGAGAATAGCTTGACTCCCTCTTCTTTGGGGCAACCGCTGAGATATTGGAGCACTGCTCTGATGTCTCCCCATTAAACTAGACATGCCCAGTTCCTGCAACCGTTCTTCATATGTTTCAGCCTCCTGTCCCCTCGTCATCTTTGTTGCTCTTCTCTGCACTCTTTCTAGAGTCTCCACATCTTTTTAAAGATTGTGGTGACCAAATTAATCCATTCATTTAGCTGCTCATCCTAATAACAACTCTGGGCAGGAGACCAATTATTTAATTCTACAAATAAAAACAGATTCATATGAAAAAAAAAGCAGCTAAGAAAATCCACAGTCACCCACCTAGCAAGGAGGTAATTCCCTTCAACCCACTTGGGCCTCGAAGCTGAGCACATACTGACACGCTGTCCTTACTGTGGGGATGGCCAAAGGAGCCAAGGGATCGGAGAGCCTCTGGACAAAGACGTCCAGGTGAAAAGCCTTTGGGGATTTTGGAGACCGAGAGAGGTCAGGAAGGAAGTTGCGTCCTCAATCGAAACGGGTTAGAGTGCCTGGTGGCTGACCCGGTCCCCATCCTTCTGGAGGCCAGATTTCCAAAGTTGAACAGGGGAGCTTGGAACAGGAACTAGAGAGCCATGGAGTTGGGGAGCTCCTGGAGGTAGGTGTCACCACAGACCAGGCCAGGGATGGGCACAACCAGGAGAACCAAAAACAAGTGCCAGCCCAACGAAGACTGGACTGCAGCCAAGAGGCTGGGCAGAGGCCTTAACCCCTGCAGGATGAATTGAGTTGAAGTTGAATCTGCCAGCCAGCGGCTACCTGAACCATCCGGCCACCTGGACTCGGACTGAGCTGAGGATTTCCTGCAGCCGGACATCAGTGCAGCAATCAGCAGGCAGCCGTGGCTGGATAGGTTTTGTCCGGGCAGTTGTGAAGAGGGACTTATAAATCACTACGAGGCCAGGCCAAATAAAACGCTTCCGCCTTTTTTAAATGAAAGCTGGGAAAGGGGCTGCCAGGATCTTCCTGATTTGTGGAGTGACTGAACTCAGCCCTCTGCTCCGTTTAGCAGAGACAAAGGTGGTATTCAGTCCCCACGGAGAGGATGGATTGATGGCTGTGAAGGGAGGAGCGCCCTGGCGCCAAGCAGACCCAGTTCTGGATTTACAAAAGCAGCAGGACTCCTGGGCTCGCAGGGCTGGCTCCGAAAAGCCCTTGGCAGCTGGTGCTCTGACCCAGGTGCTCCAGGTGCCTGGAGAGAAGGTGATGGTCAAGAGGACGAGAACACGTGTGTATGTGGGGGATGGCATCTTCTCCTCCGCTTCAGCCACTGAGGTCACTACTGCTGGGAGATAAATCAAGGGAAGCCCCTGCCTCCATCCACCCATGTGTCTTGCCTTTCAGCTGGCCTATAGTTGGGTATCTGAAGGTCTCCGTTTGTGTGAGAGCCAAGGGCTCCTCCATTTATCTGTCTCCTGCATGGTCCCCTCTCCCGGCCTGCCTCCCTCCCTCTAATAGCCTAGTTAGAAGTCAATTTTTCCTGGTCTGCGTATTTCTTGAAGAATGGAAGTTTTCCTCAAGTCCAGCATAAGGAACATCTGCTAGCATTCACTGAAATGCAGGCTGAGTCTCCAAGACAACAATTTCGGAGTATTTTTATTCTCCTTAAAGTGATTTTCTGCTGCATAATTACCAGCATTATATCAGCCTGGAGGGGTGGGGTCATCCTCTCTCCGGGCTCCTGCTGGGTCTAAATCCACGACATTTGCAGCCAGGGAGGACAGAAATCCGATTAAGGCCTGGATGGGTAAGAGAGAGACACAGCTGAAGCATCAACCAGGCTGCCTTTCAGGATCCGGCTTGGATAGGAAGGCAACTTATCCGGTGTGTGAGCAAGTTCTCAAGCAAACCACCCAATACCTGAACCATCATAAAAATAGGGGACAGGTAGACCCTGCCCCTCTTCCCCAAAAGAGAAGGACTCCTGGCCCCATCGTCTCACAAGAGTAGATGAGAAAGGAACACAAAGCTTGAAATCTTGATTTCATTCAGTTGGGTTCGATACGTAGCCACTGCTAGGATTCCTTCCTAGTCACTTCAGTCATGTTGGCTTTTCCAATGGGAAGAGAATAAATTGGGCTGGAAATGGAAAGAGAACTGTGATGAAAAAAAATGTTCATTTGTCAAATTGGTATCATGGATGCATAATGAACGATTTGAGATGTTAAAAAAATGCGTGTGAAACTTTGGAGGGCAAGAATAAGCTAGAAATTTGGATGGAGCACTCGGACCAGGAAATAGAAGAGAGGAAAAGAGGGCTTAATTGAAGAACAAGAATAGAAGAAAAAGAAAATAAAAATAGCTAGATGATTTCATTAGGGTAAAGCAGATGAAAAGAGGAATCATGAAATTATGAATTGGTATAACTTTGAAGGGGCAATTAATGATATTGTTTATATAACGAAAAAAATAAGTTTAAGATAGAAAATATGAGAAGAGAATAATAGAGTTGAAATTGGAAATAGAATTATGATGTAAAATGGATTGTGTATAAAAGAGGATGTAAAAGAAAACCTGGACAATGTTTTGTTCATAAATGTTATTTGTATTAAAAAAACCAATAAAAACTTTATTTTTTTAAAAAAAGTAGTGTTGGTTTTTCTTATTCCATATAAAATGCCTTACTTTACACACCCTGTAGGCAATGAAAACTATCATTGATCTTAAATTTCATTAAGGTAATTAGAATGATGTGGCGGCCTAGAGGGGAAGACGCTCGTCTCCCACTCGGGAGGTTGAGAGTTCAATCCCAGGCAGCAACAGATGTTTCTCTATCAGGGCGCAAAGAAAAAATATCTGCTGAGAACTCCACGTAGGCATCAGGGAGGGCATCCGGCCAGTAAACGTTCAGCTCCATTCAGATCCCCCGACCCCACCCCAATAAAAAGGGATTACAGGGACACAAAAAAATAAATTATCTGGTGAATGTGATTGAGTAAACAAAAAAGTACTGTGGGAAATGAGCTCTGTGCAAAGTCCTCTCAATCCCATCTCTGAGAATTTCAGAAAGAGTCTCTCTCTCTCTCTCCATTATTTTCATGGATCTTTTTATGATTTACTTGAGGAGCCTCCCAGGTGTTGAGGTCAGCGAGTGGTCTATATTTCCCAAATTCTCCTCTCTTTTTTTGCCCAACTTTCAAGCAGAAACAATTATCCTCCTTCCCTCGCTGGTTCTTGGGGAATCCTGGGAGTTGAAGTCCGCAGGTTGGAGACCCCTGCCCCAACGTGAGCAGAGTCGGCCGGGGTCATTTCTGCAGAAGGGTGAAAGGAGGGATGGGAGCCTCCACCTTCCCTTCAACCCTTTGATGATAAAGGCTCTTTCCCTTCCCGGCAGCTTCCCAGCGACAGGCTGTGCACAGCCACTTGGAGGCACCCGCTGGAGCCGCCATCCTTTGCCACAACTGTGGGAGCCCCTGCAAAGGAGAAGTGCTGCGAGTGCAGAAGAAGTATTTCCACATTAAGTGTTTCGTTTGCAAAGGTACGTGCCGTGACCTGCGTGTGTAGCCCGGAAACGGAATGAACGCTGAGCTTCTTTCGCCATTTTGCCACGGGGTTTGGCCAGATGTTGCTCCCAAAAACTGGCCCTTCTGAAACCTTTGCAGAAATTTGCACCTAGGAAAAGAGGACAGTTAAATTAAGGTGGGTCATCAACATTAATTGGCACAGACACACCCCATTTAAGTGTCCTATTTTCCCATGTGCAAATTATATTTCCCCCAATTAGGTTTCAGCTCTGGGGTAAGACAAGTCAAAACCTCTGTTCAGAAATAAAAATCAGTATAATACCTGGAGGCCCATTGCTGGCCAGCTGCGTGGGTGAAAGAAGTCCAGAGGTTGGCTCTGACACTGTGATTCCTGCATGCACCCCCTGTAAAAAGGGGGGTCAGGGCTCCAGACAAGGAGGTTGAGCTGCTATCTTGACTTTGGGGGTAGAAACAGCATCTCCCCATTTCCTCTCTTGGGCCCTCCCAAAAGTCTGGGACACCCAAGGATGAAGTCCGGGACAGATGTTAGGTTTTCTTCTCCACCTGGGTGGGGCCCCTTGGCCCGTGAGGGGAAGAGCAACCTCTGTAAGGAGGTGGGCCCTTAGATGGGAAGCCGAGGTGGGCCTGGGGGGGGGAAGGGGGCCCAGGGCCCTTCCAGGGAGGGAAGAATCGGACCAGAAAGGAAGGCGGATTCTGTGGGCCGGTCAGAGGATGCGTGACGTCTTCAGGGGTGGTGACCAAGGGAGGACACTGCAGGGTTAACTTCACAGTAAACGCAGGGCCATCGCTTGGGGGGTGGGGGGCTGAGTTGGCCCAGGGTGGATCCCTCCCTCGGCAGCTGCTCTATAAATAGGGTCCTTCCAGAGAACTGAATGTCATCCTGGAGAGCCGGCAGAGGAATCCGCCGCAGGGTGAGAGGGAGGCTCCCGGGGATGGCTGGGAACAGTTGCTGGACGATGGAAGCTGGCATGAGTGTGGCTGGCTTCTCTCGGCTGTCCCAATGCCAGCCCGGAGGGGCGTCGCAGAGACGCCGCCTCCAAAGCGGCAGCTGTGCCTTGGCAGAGGCTGGGCTGCAAAGCCCTGGTGCCCCTTACGGGCTCCAGCTCGGCATGAATGCCTGGGGTGGGGGCCCTTTAGAGCAGAAGAGCTTTTCAGCCCCCCCCCCCCCCCACGGTTGAAATGCAGGGCAGGCCGTTGGCTTCAGGAGAGGAGCTGCGGCCCTTTTGTAGGGGAGGCCGGGCCTCCATTCACAAAAACGGATGCAGCTCTTCAAACAGCCCCAATTTGTCTCTCGGGACTGGGTTGGTCCCTGGCTCTTCTGGCCCTTCAGTGGGGAGAAGGGGCGCTTGTGAGTGAGTGACCCCATGACCACCAGCCTCGGCTCAGCACCCAGGAGGCCACAGGCGAGATCTGTTCTGAAAGGGGCTTCCTCAGCAGCACGAAGCTGAGTCCTCCTCCCGATAAACCCCTTTTATTTAATTGACAGGGAATTCCTTTCCAGCAAAGTCTTTCCTCTCCCTCAGTCTTTCAAGATAGCTCACAATTACCCACCTTTATCGGGCTTGGAGACTGGCCAGGCCGAGATCTTTCAGACTCCATTGCAATACGTGGCAAGAATGCAGGAATGAAGTAATTGTCTCCTGCAAACTCCACTCCCCTTTCTCTCCTCTCTTATTTCCTCTGGGAGGGGCCATTCACCATCCACCTGTGGCCTTACTCCCAAGTCGACCCTTGTTCCTTAGCTGTTCCTTTCATCTGGCAGCTCTGTGCATGCGCACATTGGGAATAGGCTCCAGCTGTTCCTCTGCCCCAAGTCTGACTCTGAAGGCAGCTGATAACTGTCGGACGGCTCTGGCCCCCTCTCTGCCTCTGACACAGAGCCCTCCTCAGAGCCTTCCCCAGACTCCCAAGAGTGGCCCAGGTTCCTCCCCAACCTTCCTCCTCACTGTCCTCACTCTGCTGCTAGCTACGCAGGACGCTGGCGGGCCACAACAAGATCTCTTCCGCCTTGAGGTAGCTGAAGTCCTTGGGGTTCCTGGGTCAGTTGGAGCATCTCATCCATGTGTTCCCTGGAGGTTGGTCTGTCCTTGAGGCTAACTCAGCCTGAGGACCCCGCAGGGCTGGGCAAAGGGGTCTCTTGGCACCCGTGAGGAAAGCAGCACTGGGCTGTCCCAATGCAAACCCCACCCCTTTTGCGCAGACATTGTGGTGGTGTAGAGTTTGTGTAGCAAGAGCCCAAGGCTGCACATCTGTCGCTTTGAGGGATGCATGAGGTGCTGAGAAGGTCCCTGGTGCTCAGCTGGCTCCTAGCAGAGCTGTGGGGATTGAAACTTACTTGTTTATGTAGCGTGTGGCATAACATGCATGGATTTACAATGCGTATTAACATTTCGCCTACATTAAAATCAGAGTGAAATATGAATGTTTTAAAAGATCCACATCTAGATACCAAGGTCTGGGCCGGGGGGGGGGGTCAAACTCAAGGACCACGACGTGGTTGGATCCGGCCTGCGGGGCCGTCCTGGAAAATGTAAAGGGACGTCCCACATCGCTTCGCCCACTCTGCCCAATGCGAAGAGGAAACATGCCAGAGGTTTGGGGAGGGGCGCCAAGCTGGCCACGCACATCCAGTCGGCCACGCACACCCGGCCCCAGAGATGGGTACCTACTGGTTCGGCCAGGTTCAGCCGAATAGGTAATAACTTGGCCTGCCACACCCCCAAACTGGCAGCGCCATCTTGTTTTTTGCTTCTGCGCATGCGCAAAAGCATTTTTTTAGCATTGTGCATGTGTGCACACAGCACGTCCCTGAGTGAACTGGCAGTAGCAGCACCTGGAACCTTCACCCCTGCCTGCCGCCCCCCCCCCCCCCCGCCTTCTAGTCCCAACCTCTTCCAGCAAGGTCAGAGGTCCTTGTGCCTCCGTGCTTTGGTTCCCAGATCGTCCTGCAGGAGGAGGAGGAGGAGGAGGAGGAAACGGTCAGAGATACAGCCCGTCCCTCCGTGGCTCACACACACACGCTGGGCCCCAGAGACGGAGGCCGCCTGCTTAACCCCCCCCCCTCGCTCTGTTTCGGTTGCAGCGTGCGGCTGTGACTTGGCCCAGGGGGGCTTCTTTGTCCGACAAGGGGATTACGTCTGCACTTCGGACTACCAGCGGCTCTACGGCACTCGGTGCTTCAGCTGTGACGGGTTCATTGAGGGCGAGGTGGTCTCTGCCCTGGGGAAGACCTACCACCCAAACTGCTTCGTGTGCGTCCTCTGCAGGTGAGTCCTTGGGTGGCCTCTTTCTCCCGCAGGCGAGGGTTAAGGGAGAGCCATGGGCAGCGCCCAACAAAAGAGACCCGGCTCCCCCCGTTTTCCCCGGGGCTGCTCCGGCGTCCAGTGTCCAGGGCGTCTGAGAAGAACCCGGGGCTCCATCCAAGAACCGGCTTCCCTTCATTCAGGATTCTCTGCTGCTGATAGAAAACCCGGCGGCCAGAGACCCCCGTCCAGGGTCTCAACTCAGCTCCCAAGTGCTGTGAGCCTCCACCCCCCCCTCGTCCCCCCCCACCCAGATTTGTTTGTCCCTGTAATCCCAGAGGAGCCCCTCCCTCTAGAAGGGGAAGAGTCAGTCCGGCCTCTCTGTCAAACTTTCAAGAATCATAGAGTGCTCAATGATCCCCCCCCCCAATGGCCAGGAGAAGAAGAGGATGCAGGAGAGCGGGGGGGGGGGAATGCTGGCCCTTGTTTATTAGTGAAATCATGAAGTCCCTCCGAATTGCTTGACCCAGATTGCAAAGCTGAAAGTCTCGCAGGTCTTTGGCTGAAAGCCTTTTTTTCCCTGCTTTGTCAGCTTTTGAGATGCCCCCTAACCCACCCACCCCTTTTTTTTTTCTCCTCTGAAAATTTGTCTCCTCGGCTGCAGCCTTTCAGGACAGATCAGAATCCCCCAAATCTCAGAGGAGGAGGAGGAGCTCTGCGCCCCCATCTGTGACTGGTGGTGCCCGTCCTCCCTCCAGGCCATTTATTGAGGGGGGGGGAGGTTCCTTGGGCCATTTCTCCCTCCCTGCTTTGGATGCCAGGGGGAAGGGAGAGTCCTGGAGAAAGTGTGGGCTGAGCAAGAGACCCCCAGCCAGGTTCTCAGACTCTTACAGCTGCCTCGGTCCAGCTGGTGTGGTTGCGTAAAGCCTTCAGACAGACAAGCCCTTCGGTGCGTCTCTGCAAAGACCGTTAAGTGTGGCTCTGATCGGGAGGACGGCCACAAGGAGGAATCATTGGGGGGGGGGGCATCAGGAAAGGGTGTGGAGGAATGTTTGGGGGGGATCCCTTCTGCAGAGGATTTCCATGGGGAGGGGGGGAGGTTGGAGGGAGAAGCTCCTGAAGAGGACTGGGGGGGGGGGAGCGCATATAGTGACGCTGCTTCTGTCTCCTCCTGCAGGCAGCCGTTTCCTCCCGGGGACCGTGTGACTTTCAATGGCAAGGAGTGCGTCTGCCAGAAATGCTTTCTGCCCCCGGCTGGGGCCAGTTTTCCCGTCCTCCGAAGTAAGTCGCGGCTTTCGAGATCTATGGCCAGGCGGCTGTTTTTAGCAGCCGAAGGAAAATGTCCTCCCTGAGCGTTTGCCTCGCCTGCAGCCTCCGCAAGGAAACGTCAAGGAAGCGATGTGCAGGCTTAGCTTTTCAGCGTTGGGGGGGGGGCCTCCTGCACTGCGTGGGGCAAGGGGCTGCCGACGGAGGCCGCCCAGGGCATCCAGGTCCCCGCCAGGTATCTGGGTTTAGGTCAGAATAGGCTGTTTGCCAGAGGCTCCTGTGCCCAGCTCAGAGGGAGGGTGGCTGCTCAGGGCTGCAGCCCCAGGACTACCAAGCTGCTCAGCGTGGCTGCCCCCTCGAGAGGTCCACGAGACACGGGGCCGGCCACAGGGCTCCTCCTTAGCAGTCCTCCCCCCCGCCCGTTGTTTAGTCAGCCCCTGCCCTCTTGTACGGCTGCACGAGGGCAGATTCAGCCACGGGGATTTTAGGCAATGCGCACTCCCCCCCTCCCTTTTTCTTAGGAAATGGCTTAGCCAAACCCTCAGCAGGGCCCCCGGTTGACCAGAGCAGTGATCAGCTTTATGGCCTTTCGTTTAATGAGGATTCAAAGTTATAACGGCCCTGGGAAAAGTGATTCACGGCCTGTCCCCAAGGCTACGACGCCTGATCGTGATTGGCACCTTCCCAGCAAGTTTCCAACTGGATTTGCTCAATGACCATATGATTCGTGTAACGGCCGTGGTGATTCACTTCACCACGGCCATGGTGGAAGGTTGGAAAATGGGGTTCAGTCACGCCATTTCATGAGTGCGTTACTGGGTGACTGGAATTCCAGTCCCAGCTGTGCTCGTAAGTCGAAGGCCAGCTGTTGTGCAGCTGTGGGGCTGTCCTGGCCGACCCCCAGAGGCCAGAGGGGAGGGGCCAGGTGCAGCTTCCGAGGGTTTCTCTTCTTCTTGGCAGATTGCGGGAACTGTGGCTCCGAAATCAAGAACGGCCAGTCTTTGGTGGCCTTGGGCAAGCATTGGCACCTGACCTGCTTCAAGTGCAGGGTTTGTGGGAAACTTCTCACTGGGGAATATATCAGCAGGTAAGTCGGAGGCCCCCTTCGGTCGCCCTGTGGGGGGAGCCCAGATTGGTGGACGGGAGCTTGTGAAGGGTCAGCCGGTCTCCCGAAGTGCTGCGTGACCGGGAGCCAGCGTGGGTACAGACAGGGCACCCCGTAGGATGGCTTCACTGCATGGGCTCCCAGGACGCTCCCTGTTCTGGGAAGTGGGTGGAGGGCAGAGGCTGGGCAACCTGTAGCCGCTGGACCAAAGACCAGGGAGGGGGGTGTCTCTCACCCTTTGGTGGAAGATGGGAAGTGGAGTAGGGAAAGGACGGGCGGGGGCAATCAGTCTGTCCTGCGGGTGGAATCGGGGCAGAGAGCTTAGGACTCATTTGGAAAATTGCCCCCGTCAGAAAATCCTTGGGCGAAGGGGAAGCCTCCTTGGGAATCGCCTGCCTCCACCGAGGATCAGAGGCCAAATGGAATTGCGGTGGGAAAGGAGGTGGATATGTAAAAGCCAGGAATTGTTTGGTTTTCCAAGTTACCAGTTAAGTTTGGGGTCGCCTTGTGTTGCCGTTGGACGGATTCTCTCCTGAAGGACGTGTGTGGTTCTTGGTCTAACTTTCCCCCCAGCGGTCAGCCTGTCCTGAGAGCCGGCCTTGAGGGAGGGTGTCTTGTCTTCTTCCCTGCAGGGATGGCGTTCCATATTGCGAAAGAGACTATCATGCTACATTTGGGATCCAGTGCGACCGTTGTGGGAAGTTTATCACTGGGAGAGTTTTGGAGGTAAGGCAAGGCTGGAAGGAAGGAAGACACAACAGGGGGAAAGCAGCAGAGTTCGTGAGGTACCTGGCAGGTGGCAAGAACAACACAAGGAGCCACTTTGGAGTCCTTTCCCTTATTCTCCTTCACCTGTAGACGGAGTCTTGGCAGAGTGAAGCAACTGTCTGCAGAAGGACAGATCAGAGGCCTGAGGATGGCTGGGGAGGAGCCTCCTTAATGCTCTTCCTGCCACCCAAACCTTCCAAGCTCCCCGGCCTCTGGAAAGCGGCCCCTCCCTCCAGACCACCTTCCACTATAGGATCGGACGTTTTGCTCAGTATAATTTGAAAATAAGAGGCCCTGTTTCTCAAGGGAGACCTCTTCATTTGGGAAGTTCTTTTGCTCTTCCTTCTCCACTCAGATCTGCTCCTTGGACACTGTGGGCTTTCTTTTTTTAAACAAAATACAGTTTTTATTAGACATTTTCAAAGTTTAAAAAGCACAAGAAAAAGCAAATACAAAAACATAGAAAACAGGTAAAAACACAAACAACGTAACAATATAATATACTTTTACAGCTTTCCATATCAGCCATGTATATTCTGCTTTTGAGGTTTACTACTCAATTATTTGCCTTCTCTTCGTTTTAATAATTCTAATGTGAGACGGTGTCTCCCCAAAAATACGACAGGGTCTCATTTTATTTTTACCTACAAAATATGGCTTGGGCTTCATTATGGGGGGGGGGGAGGGTTTATTGTTTTGGGGTAGCTGGGCGGCTGCTCTCTTGCAAGTGGGCTCCCAAAGAGCCGGGCTCAGCCTCATGGGCGAATGGCTGTGTTGCGCTGTCGCTCACGCGCAGCCACCTGGCAAACCCCCTTTGCAGCCGGGCACAGCACCATTCACTCACCTAGGGGTATCGCCAAGTGCCTGTTTGCCGCTGCCCGGCTCCCGCAGCTTGGCCCCTTCCAAATGCCAGTGAATGGCGCTCTGCATGGCTGGAGAGGGGGGTTGCGTGAGCGGCTGTTCCGCTCTGGCTCACCCCCCTCCCAGCCTCAGGATGCCCTGGCCCAGCTCTCATTACGGAGCCAGGGCACCTCCGCCGCCGTCGCCATCCCAGCCTGGCTTTTTCCGCGGCTTCCAACCCGAGTCTTTCGGCAGTGGCCGCTCATTCGCCCATGAGGCTGTGCCCGGCTCTTTGGGAGCCCACTCGCAAGACAGCAGCCGCCTGGCAACCCCCCTCTTCAAATGGGCACAGCGCTGCTCCCCAACCTAGCGGTATCCCGAAGGCGCCAAGCAACACGATCACCTTTGCCTCCCCCCCAGGTTCCTGTGGGCTTGGCACCTTCGGGACACTGCTAGGTTGGTGAGCGGTGCTCTACCTGGCCAGAAGTGGGGGGGGGGGTTGTCCAGGGGGCTTATATGCGGGGGGGGCTTATATTTTTGCCCACCAGAAAAATGTGGCATGGCTGTATTATGAGGACATGTCGTATTTTGGGGGAAACACAATAATTATGTTATAGTATAGTAGTTTGGAACATATAATCAAATTTTACATATGTACATTTTTCTTCACAGTATATTCGATAGTTTTCAAAACTTTTATTTCTCTTTTCGGCTTCTCTTCTCTACCCACTTGTACAGGCTACTCCAAATGTTATAATGGTCCGACTCTTCTCTTTCTTTTTAACTCCAGGGTCATCCTGTCCATTTCAGCACATTCGAGTATCTTCCTAATTACCATGTCCTCTGGGTGTGTGTGGGGGGGGGGGTAGTTTTTTGTTTCCCAAATTTCTCCAGGATCCCCAAAAAGGCGAGCCAAGGAAGATGGCCCAGGGGATGGGGCTTCCCTGGCCCATTGTCTTCCACCCCCACCCCATTTTTCTCACTTTTTAAAAGTCCAGGGTAGAACTTTAACCCCCCCCCCCACTTTTGGAGCAGAGAATTTGGGGACGAGTCAGATCCTGAAAAGTCCATCCCAGTGGCGTCTGCTCATGGCAGGGGGCTCTCTGCCCCAGCCCCTCCCTCTCCCCTGGAAAGAAAAATGCCCCAACCGTGATTGATTTCATTTGCTACCTGCTGCTCCTATGGGAGGAAGGGACTTTGAGGCCTCCGGTGGGTTTTTCTCCCCTGCGGGGGGTGGGGTGGGGGGGCTGTGTTTCAGCCACAGCAAAACCCCTGCAGGCAGAGAGCGATTGTCCAAGGCTAAATCCAGCCTGCTATTTAAAGCCAAAAGATGAATCGCTGGCAGAAGAGTTATAGCAACCGGTGGAAGGAGCTGGGTCCGCTGGAGAAAGGGATTGGCCAGGCAGCTGCTCCAGCGGATCATAGGTTTTATTCAGTCCTCCCAGGGAAATGCAAGCAGGGAGGAACATGGGGCGGGGGTGGGTGGGGGGGGAGGAAATCATCATTTCAAAATACTGTAGAGCCTTTATTTTTTTTTTACATTTTGACCGGTTTGATAAATCACCTGTTACAGACTTTTTATTTTCTTTGGTAAAGAAAGGTGGCGACTGTATCTTTGCTGTGAAGTTATCCGGGATAATTTTAAACCTTTTAACGTATTTTAAGCTGCCTCTTTCCTGAAGATACGTTGGAGCAGTTTTACGTCTTCCTTGTGAGTTACCGTATTTTTCGGAGTATAAGACGCACCTTTTTCCCCCAAAAGAGGGTGAAAATCTAAGTGCGTCTTAGACACTGAATACAGCATTTTTGGCCTACCAAAACCCTCCCCCCCCCTTTGCAAAAATGAACGTGCAGAGGGATTGGGAGGCCTGCAAAATGTTCCTTGGAGCTGGGGAAAGCAAAAACAAGTGAAAATGGGCCATTTATTTGCCTGTTTTACCCCCCCCCCCCACCAGCCCCAGGAGCACTCTGCAGGCCTCTCATACTCTCTGCACGCCCCGTTTTTCACAAAAAGTGAGGCCTGCAGAGTGCAAAAACTTTTTTTAAAATATACCTGTTCAAAATCTTGGTGCGTCTTATACTCCTGTGCATCTTATAGTCTGAAAAATACGGTAGTTCTTTCATGCAACTGGCCTTGGCATTTCAGGGGACGGGAAGTGATTGTGCTCTCTCTGACCATGTTCTTGTTCGCTACCCCCCCCCACCCTCCCCCCAGGCTGGAGAAAAGCATTACCACCCGACCTGTGCCTCCTGTGATAAGTGCAAGCAGATGTTCGCTGAAGGAGAAGAGATGTATCTCCAAGGTAAACCAGAATTACTGGCATTTGTGGTGGGCCCGTGTCTCTCATCCAAATATCCCAACCTTGAGATACCCTGTTAAGAATTAAGAGTGATTTGTTTTTGAAATGGGAGGCTTAATGTCTATGGATGTTCTCGGTTATCCAGGCCACAGTTGTCTCAAAGGCAATTTTTTTCGAAAGGCAATTATGATTTTTCCTTGAGGAAGAAGAGATTTCACTCCTCATCCAAGAAGTTTCACCAGTTCTGACTGATGAAGCTTCAGAACCGATGACGCTTCTTGGTTAAGAAGCGAAACGTCTTCTTCCTCAAGGGGAAAAACCCCAGTCCAGTTGCCTTTTGAGAAAAGCACCCTTGAGAAATCGGTGGCTGTTTTTCAACAATTCCAGTAGCAAAAAGAAGGTGTGTGTTTCTGGGGTGGCCCAAACAGCTGTCCTCTTTTCTGCAACAGCTGGCTCTGAGAGCACCTGAAGTATGAGGAGCAGCCAGGTTGCAAGTTTTCTGCTTAATATGCAACGCCAGTCAGACTGTCCGCTTGGATAATTCACCCGGAGTAAGGGAAATAGAGTAAAAATATAATTGGATAAACAACTATCATTCCCCCACCCAAATGTATGTATATTCTGTATTTCTCTAAGGGTGTAGGACAGGGGTTCCCTGAACCTGGCAACTTTAAGATTTTGTGGACTTCAACTCCCAGAATTCCCCAGCCAGCTGAAGAATTCTGGGAGTTGAAGTCCACAAGTCTTAAAGTTGCCAAGTTTGAAGACCTCTGGTCTACGACAACTCATTGCCTCCAACCTGTCGTTGCCAGCTCACCACCGTACGTTAGCCGTGGCAAGATGGCCGTGATGAGATGCCCACAACGAGTTGACCCATTCCATGTCTATAAAGCTGCTTGCTTACTAACGCCCGAATAGCCTTTGTCTGTTCAGTTGCAGAGACATCCAGAGGGTCAAAACACTCTCCCACATTCTTAGAATCGTGCCAATAATTAACTCACCCATGGAGACACACATCGCCCGTCCCTCTGACCGTGATTTAGCCTATTCGCCCCGACTCTAGATAAATGGAGCAATCCTCATTTAATTCCTGGCTGCCCAGCTAGATGGCAGCATCTGCATGGGAGCTGGAAGGTTAAGGGCCAGCCAGGAGTGGGAGGGGGAGCCCCCACCCCGCCAGAGAAAGGCTGTGGGGAGCTTTGCAAAGGTGGCATCCCGGGGTACCCTCTGTGAAGGAGCTGGGACCGAAGGGGGCTCCCCCTGTTTCATAAGAGAGAGCCGAGGTGGCGCAGTGGTTAGAGTGCAGCACTGCAGGCTACTTCAGCTGACTGCTAGTTCTGCAGTTCAGCTGTTCTAATCTCACCGGCTCAGGGTTGACTCAGCCTTCCATCCTTCCATCCTTCCGAGGTGGGTGAAATGAGGACCCGGATTGTTGTTGGGGGCAATATGCTGACTCTGTAAACCGCTTAGAGAGGGCTGAAAGCCCCATGAAGCGGTATATAAGTCTAACTGCTATTGCTATTGCTATAAGTGGCTGGGCACAACCTTCCAATAGGCTCATGGTTGGTCATCTGCATGCTGGACACCGAAGGGAAAAACCACGGCTGAAATCCTCCTTCCCTTTTCAGGATCGTCCATTTGGCACCCAGCTTGTCGACAGGCAGCCAAAGTTGAAGAAAAGGCCAAGGTAAATCGTCCACGAAAGGCTCGGCTTTATTCTCTGTCCTGCTAGGCGCCTTTTCAGAGCGCTCAGCAGCCTCCAACCCCAGGGGGGGAATTCACATTTCTTTACCATGGGTTCTGTGGGTGGTGGGTGGTGGGTGGTGGGCGTGGCAGGAGAAGGATACTGCAAAAGCCTCCTTCCCTCCCCACTCCAGGGGAAGGATTCTGCAACCCCTATGCTCAGAGGACACCGGAGGAGTTAGGGAGGAATAAAGGACAGGGGAAGAATAAGGGACACGGTGGCTAAGATGCTGAGCTTGTGGATCAGAAAGGCCAGCAGTTCAGCGGTTCAAATCCCTAGCGCCGCATAATGGAGTGAGCCCCCGTGACTTGTCCCAGCTTCTGCCAACCTAGCAGTTCGAATGCACGTAAAAAATGCGAGTAGAAAAATAGGAGCCACCTTTGGTGGGAAGGGAACAGCGTTGCATGCGCCTTCGGCATTGAGTCATGCCAGCCACATGACCACGGAGACGTCTTCGGACAGCTCTGGCTTTTTGGCTTTGAAATGGAGATGTGCACCGCCCCCTACAGTCGGGAACGACTAGCACAGACGTAGGAGGGGAATCTTTGCCTAAAGGAAAGGGGTCGGGTGGGGGTGTTTTCTTTCTCAGTACCAGAATAGATGGGCCGAGTGCTGGTCCAGTAAGAGAAAGGCTAAGTGTAGATTTAGAGAAGGGTGAGGACATTTTGTAAGGGTGATGAGCTTGGAGGGAAAGAGAAAGATTGGCTGCCTAGGAAACAATCCAACATGAGGAGGGGGGAGGCTGGCATTAAAAGTCGGAGGAAGAAATTTAGGAAGGACCTGCCTTAATGCATCAGAGAGTTAGAAATGGGGATAGGAGGCCTGTTCTGTGACTCTGCCCTTACCATGAAGTAGAATTAGCTCACCTCGTTTTTTTCCTGCCTGGTCTCCCTCGGGGGGGGGGGGGGGGCTGTCTGATTTCTAAAACCGCATCCAACTATTAGGAGGAAGTTGTGCAACTGTGCAAGTGAGATAATTATGAGAAAATCGCTCCTTGGGTGGGTTTGGAGACAGTCACTGAGAGGGGAGCCCTGGAAGCTCTCGTGCCTAGCCAAAAACCATGAGTACCCGGTTTATTTATAGGCAGAAGTTTTGATGGGCTCCGGTTTCTCCCTTTGACTAAAATGGATGCGTTGGAAAGGAGGAGGACCCCTGCAGGGGAGGAGTTCCGGGGACTGTGTCTGTGGAGAGTCATGGTTGACCCCCACAGGTGCTTTTCCCAAAAGGCTCCTGGACGTCCTTGTGTTTCCTTTTTCTTTGAAAGCGTTTCTCTTCTCATCCAAGGAGCTTCTTCTCCTCTGAACTGGAGGAGCTTCATGGATGAGAAGAGAAATACTTTCAAAGAAAACAAAAATAAAAGGCCCAGTTTGGAAAAGCAGCTCTGGGTCAATCCGAGGGGCTCTTAGAGCTTAGAGAATCAGTCAATGTCAGCAAATGGAAAGTGACAGGTGGGGCTTTGCTAGGAGGCAGGAAATGATGGAGAGGGAAAAAATGTTTGCACCTGGAAAGGTTGAGGGAAGTCGATGAAAAGGGTCGGGAGAAGGGAGAAAATCCAGAGAGACCCCTGGATGTCCCTGGGGCGTTGCTACAAGGCCTGGAAGGCCCCCATCAGGAGGTAGAAACTTTTTCCGTTTTCTTTTGGGTTTTGGGCTTCCGTAGATCCCGCCCTCCAGCCCTCCTCCTCTGCTTCCTGTGTGATCCTGTGCTTGAGAAATAAAAACAAAATTGAAATGGGGAAGTGGAGGAGTGAAATTCTTATTTTCCTCATGTGGCTATAGCTAAAAATAGTTGATTATAAAACCAGTTGGTTACAAAAGTTCCAGTTTTGAAGTAATTAAGCCTTTACCTGCTCATTTTAGGGTAAATTTTATCTGTATGCAAGAGGCTTTTAAAATGTTCTTCTAGAATAAATGTGGAAGAAAATTTATATCTCTCTTTGTTTCCAGTTGCAGGAAACCCGAACATCGTCTGAAAGCATAATTTCCGTACCCCCTTCAAGTACATCATGTTCCCCAAGCCGGATAATTTACGTACGTGTCCATGGTAAAATGCTAAAATGAACAAATGGGAAAGGAGGAATCGTTCGGAATGCAACCCTTTTGCTATCTGGTTATTTGTAAGAGGTCATTGCTGGGAGCTTTTTGGAAGGAGCACTCGTGGGTTTCGTGGGTTGGAAGATTTGCATTTATTTCAGAGACTCGTGTTGCTGACCAGCTGTCACTCTGGCTGGAACGCAGTAAGCAAACAAGAAAACAGTGACAGTTAAAATCAGAGCAAGAAGAAGCAGTAGGGCACACAAAGGATGCCCATCATCCCCCCTCAAGCCTCCTCCTCCTCCTCCTCCTGCTGAAGGCCAGCCGTCTTGGGGGCCAGCTGTGCCTTGGCAGCAGACCCTTCCAGAGGCAGCCCAGGCGGACCTTGCCGGTCCCAGCGGACGGCCCCATTTCAGAGGAGGACTGCAAACGCCAGGGTTGGTGAGGGAGCCCTTGGAGGAAGGGAGAAGTGGCAGGGCAGCATCCTTAGCAACCTGACTCCATTCTTCAAGAGCTGGGAAGCCAGATAACCGTTGGAAGCAGCTCAAGGCACATGCCTCCCTCGTCCACTGGGCCCCAAGGAGGAGGAGGAAGGGGCGGCAGAATAACACTTGCAAGGAAGGCAGTGGTCTCAGAGCCCAGAGGGGTCCCCAACCGTCACAACTTTTAAGACTCCTGGACTTCAACTCCCAGAATTCTCCAGCCAGCTCTGCTGGAGTCCACAAGCCTTAAAGTTGCCACGTGTGAAGGCTTTGGTTACAGCCCATCTCAAGGAAGCATCCTTCTGGCCTTCCTTGAAGTTGAGTTCCTGATCCGGTCTGCTTCGGACGTGGCTGATGCCACCACCACCACCACAAAGCCGCCTGCCTTTGCTTTCTTCCGTCATATTTTCCACCGTTTTTCCTGGAACGGATCTTAAATGGTGACCATTTCCAGTAACCTCCTCCGATTCCTTTTTGAAAAGGAAGCTCCACCAGCCATTTCCCCGTTCCTAGGGATAGAGGCTATTGTAGGAGAAGGTTTCGTTTCCCTTTCTCTGGTTAATTCCACAATTTCACTTTCTAAGTGCTCTAAAATCTCTGGGGGATCCACTGTATGGAGTCAGGAATTATTGTTATTGTTATTAGCATTTTTATCAAGGAAGCTGCTGCCTTCCGTTTTTTTGGTTTTTTTTTAATGAAACAAAGTTTTTGTTTTATTTTTTGTTACATATTTTAACTTCTTTTTTTTAAACCAAGTGTTGTCTGGGTGTTTCCCCCTTTAAATCTTACTATTAGTTCATTTCACATCGTATTTTCATTTTATATTTCAGTCATCTTATTTTCATTCCATATTTTCCCGCTTAATTTAATGTCTTCTTAATATATAAGCAGCATCCTTATTTGCCTCTCCAAATTTATCAAATTTTACATGTCATTTCCATCTGTTTTGCTACTAATAGCACATATCCTCGGATTTAATTTTATATATTCTGTTTCTTCTTTCGTTTAGGCCAAACTGGGGGAGGAAATCCTTGACTACCGAGACTTGGCTGCCCTCCCTAAGAACAAGGCCATCTACAACATTGACCGTCCGGACATGATCTCCTACTCCCCCTACATCAGCCACTCCACCAACGACCGGCGCAGCTATGCCGAGGTACCGCCTGTCTCTGCAGGCCCACAGAAATAGCCATTGTGGTTACTGGGGTTTCACGGGGGGCAGGGGAGCCCCCGTGTTCCGGGCAAAGTCCTCTGGTTCTACCACAAAACCGCGGACGACAAAATCGCGGACGACGAAAGCACGTATGTGACGTCATCACAGCGCGACGAAAAAGATCGAAAAAGATCGAAAAATGTAAAAATAAAGCTAAAACCTTCCCCTAACCCCCCCAAACCTAACCCTAAACCTAACCCTAAAGCTAACCCTTAACGTAACGAAAAACCTAACGCTAACCCTTAACCTAACACTAAACGTAACGCTAACGCTCTAACCCTAAACCTAACCCTTAACCTAACCCTTACCTTTATGTGAATCGGCTTGCTGTAATTTAATTTTTATTTCAATTTTTCGATCTTTTTCGTCGCGTTGTGATGACGTCACACACGCGATTTCATCGACCGCGATTTTGTCGCGCTTTTGACGGGTCACGAAGTCCTCTGTCCAGGACCCGACAGTCAGGCCTACCTGCCACACTGGATTGGTACCTTTTGCTTCCTCCGCGGGGAAGGAGGTTCCCTGGCTGACACAGACGCCTGGGGAAAGTCCCAAGAACGCCACGTTGGGTATCTCAGAGCGGCTGCTGACGGCATAAAAGCGGCCCACCTTCCCTCTCCTCCTCACAGGGAGACCAAGAGGAGCAGCCCCTCAAGCCCTGCCGGATTTCGAGCCCCAGTTCCACCAGCTCTCTGGGCTACGGGCGCACCACGCCTCTTTGCACTTCGCCTCCGAATTTCAGCCGGGCAGGTAAGGGGCCGGATAGGCTCACGCCCGCCGTCCTTCGTCCTCCAGAAGAGCCTCCCCCCCCCTCTCTCTTGTGGCTGGGGGGAGAGGGGGGGCAGAGAGCTTTCAGCATGGTCCGGTAGACAGACCTGAGAGGGAGCTCTTTGTGCCCAGCAGCCAAGATCGCTGGCCTCGAGGCCTCCGCACGGAAGGAGAAAAGCCCCTTAGCCACAGGGAGCCCTTCCTCTGCCCTGGCCCCTGCCTTTCCTGAGGGAGGGGAGGGGGACTCCCTTGGCGGCTCTCTTCTTCTGAGTCATGAATGCGGTTCCAACAGGTGCCAGGTGTCGGCTGTGGATAAACACACCTGAGCTGAGTGGGCCCCATCACGCTTTGGATACGACAGGGACCGATTTTATAACCCGTCCTTTAGGGGAAAGGCAGAAGATGGACATTTCTACCAAATACGTATTTTTGTTCCTGGTCTGTGTGTGCGCACGGGTGTTTGTGTGCCTAGAAACTCTCGAAGGGAAACCCACTTTCTAAATTTTTCAGCATTTGTGAGCAAGCCGAGAGGGTCAGACAGGAGTAATTGGTCCCTGGGGCCAGAGACCTTGAAATGCTTTTCTAGAGAGGAGGAAGCACCGAATGGCTTCTAGTTGGCTTCTAGTGGTTTCCCCATGACAGCCACCATTTCTCCAAGGCGGGGGGGGGATGCGGGACGCGGTCCTCTCCTTCACCAGCCCACTCATTCTTTTTTCTGCCAGTCGCCCACATTTGCCTTCTCTGAGTTGGGTCCCTCTCGGGCCCAGCTGTCTGGACTGGTCAGGTGGATGAGATTTCTAAAGCCACCAACACACAACCTACAAATTTCCTTGTGGGTCGACGCCTTCCCTTGGCGGTGGGCCACAGGAGCGGGCTCTGGTTACCTCCGGAGCCGTCTCATTTCTCCTTTTCAGCAAATCCGCCCTCAGAGTGGTGAGAAAGTGGGCTTTTTAGAGAAGAGAAACAGACCCAATTTCACTGCAGGGGGAGCCGAAGGAAGGAACCGGCCTTTTGAGTTGTGCTTGTTTTGTTGGTTTGCACGTTTGCATGTTTTTGTGTTTAACCTGCTGAGCTTGGCCAGAGACCCTCCTTTGCTCGCGTCTCGTGGTGCTGTGATGGGAGCTCCCCGTGTGCCCAGTTCACGGAGGAAAGGCCCCAAAGGAGAGCTGGCATCAGGCCAAAGCCACGCTCTGTGCCCCCCCCCCCACGCACAGCTCCGCCTGGACTCCACGGCCGGGATGACGAACCTGTGGCACGTGTGCCAGAGGTGGGACACAGAGCCCTCTCTCACCATCGCCAGTTGCTCTTCATGCGCGCCAGCCAGCTCGACTTCACGGTCTGAAAATGGGCCCCAAAATGATCATCTCCCAGCCTGGTTTTTTTTTGGGGGGGGGGGTGTGTCGGGCTGTTTTCTGGCTGTTTTTTGGGGCTGTTTTCTAGGCCCCCAAAACGGCCTGAAAAACATCCAAAAAACCCAAGCATGCATGCACTGGCCAGCTGGTCTTTGGGTTTCCGGCACTCTGGTGGCCACATCTGCACAGAGGTTCCGGTTTGGGCACCGGGTGCCGAAAAGGCTGTCCCTCACTGCTCCCGAGGGCCACTGGCCATTTGGCCCTGGCTCTTCCTTTGGGGAGGGGAGATCTTGCGGTAGCTGAACTGCCCCCGAGAGCCTGCAGATGGGCGATGCCACCCGTGGCTCCCGTTGATGTGTCTCCTTGCTTGCTCCTTGTATGACCTGCACGGCCTCGGCTGAGCGTCTCCCCTTCTCCCTCCTCCCCGCTTGGTAAGAGGAGGCCCATTCCCGGCTCTCAGTTTGGGCTTTTGCGACACTGTCTGTAGGTCATTCTTGGCCAGTTGTGCCAACCCCGTCGCTCCCGGGTGGTGGAGCTGATGATTCCAAAAATAAGCCACGACTTCCCTGCGTTGAGGGACCTGATAGCTGGCAGAGCTTCTGAGTGGCCCCAGTGCTGCCTTGGGGACGAGGCCTTTGCCCTCCAACTCCCAAAGGGGGACTTTGGATTAGCTGCTGCTTCCTTGTGGTTAGTCAAGAGCCTTTAATGGGCGTCTCCCTTTCCAACTGGAGTCGGAATGTCCTGAAGGGCATTAAGAAGAGCCTGCTGCCCTCTGCACATAGGACGCCCTGGCACACGCCCTGGATTTTTCCTTTCGTCCACTTGACTTCATACATCATGTGAAACATTAATGCATTGGGGTGTTTGTTTCCCTTTCATACGGTTTGGGGGGAGGGTTAGGGGAGGTGTATGAACACAGGGATTTGTGACGGGGGCGAAATCCAGCAGGTTCTGGAGAGCTGGTAGCGGAAACTTTGAGCAGTTGGGAGAACCGGCCAATGCCGCCTCCGGCTGGCCCCAGAGGGGGGAGGGAAGGGGGATTTTGCAGTATCCTCCCCCTGCCACGCCCACCAAGCCCCGCCCACAGAACCAGTGGTGAAAGAAATTGAATTTCACCCCTGGAGTCTGATGGGTGATAAGACTTGGTTTGTCTCTAATTGGGCGTTTCTGTGGCAGGTTTCCCGGTGGGAGCAGCAGCTGCTCCTGGTCAAAACAGACCCTCTTGCCAGGCTTCCGGGGCCTCTGGGCCTTGATTCGGTTTAAGCAGCCGCGTCCTTTTCCTTGCAGGCTCATGGAAGCATGGGGGGAAATACGGCTGTTTCATTGATTAGCACGGGGGGGGGAGGGCTGTGTGCGGGTGAGACCCAAGGGATGATTTCCAAAGGCCTTTCAGGGTGCAAAGCCTCGCGGGGGCTGGGTCCGAACGATGCCTCTGACTGACTGCGGCTTGTTCAAGCAACCGCCTCTTCCTGTGGCTTCAACCATCGCTCAGTAATGTAGGTGAATTACGGAGCAGAGGTCCGGATGATGGGAGGTCCTGCGCTGGGCGGGAGAAGGTTCCAGCCCAGGAAACCATTTCTTCAGGGGGCTCTGCTGAGAATCAGGGGCCTCTGGTCAGGCTGGGAAATGAAGGGGACCCAACGCAGCGCACCCCCTTTTCCCTGGGGCAGGCATCCTACTGAAGGAGAGGGAGGGGCTTTTGTCTTTAGAGCGGAAGGTCTCCCTCTGAGCAAAAAGGCTCCTTGGGCTGGGAAGCCCCCTGGGACGCTGCCTGGGGCCAGAATGGCCAGAGTGCCTCCCTCTGACGGGGGTGCTGGGAACAGAGCAACGTGGCAAACCTTTTCTGCATTTGCATTGGGGCTTTTTTCATGCATTGAAAGCTGTTGTTGTTGTTGTTGTTGTTGTTGTTGTGGGAACTTTCTGGCAAGGGAGTGAGTTTTCACTGAACTTTCTGTTGCCCCCCAGCTGGTACCCAGACTCCTGGTACCAGTAGCTGCATCTCCCTGCCCAACCACCCAAGCCTTCCCTCTGCACTCAGGCATCATTACGTCCCCTTCTTCAAAGGTAAGGCTCGGGAATGCCTCCCCCACCCCACCCCTCCCGCCCCCCCCGTGACGTGGTCCCTGTAGAGCGAGCCCCCGGTGTGTGCTTCGTGCTCTGTCTGTCCGTCTGTCCGTCTGCATGTGCCTGCGTGGGGTGTTTTTCCTTCCAGCGTCTGTCAGCCCTTTCTCAGGTGGAGGTCCAGCCCAGGCCCTCCGCCAGAACAGGCAACGCTTTTAAAACTTCATAAAGGATACGACTCTGTTTCAAACGGGGCTTCTCAGGGTTTGGGCCTAGCCAAGAAGAAACCTCTTGGGTGCTTGGGCGGCTGGGCGTCTCCTGCGGTTGCTGAGGTCCTGCCTCACTTCGCTTAGAGAGCCAGGGTGTCCGTGATCCCAGCACAAGGGAAGGGACTCGGGGGGGGGGGGCTGTTTGAGACCCCGGGGGACCTCAGCGGCCTGGGGAGGAGCTGGGCTAAGGCTGCCTGAGGGCTGGGGGGTGGGGGGCAACCATCCTCCTGACGTGCTCTACCTTGAAAAGACCCAAGCCAGGTGAGGATCTGGGACGCCAGAACCAGAGCAGGTCCCACAGCTATTCCGGTGATCAGCCAGAATCGGCATCGGATCAGCCAGGGACCTTCTCCTGCGCAGAGATCGCCTCCCCGGGAGGATCACTGCCCCGTGGCCCTTTTTCTTGGGGTGCCCTTCTCCCACCGGGCACCCCTCTGTCCTGCCTCCAGGGCGCCTTCTTACCACTCATGCGCACCTGGAGCTGGAAACAGGAGGGCAGACATAGGCGCCTTCCCACTAGGCACCTTTCCATCCCGGTCAGCAGCCTTTCCATGGTGTAAGGACAGAGTGAGCAAAATAGGTTCTGGGTCAGAGGAAGAAAACTTTACTGAAAGCCCTTCCAACCGTCTCATCCGCACACACACACACACACACACACACACACGTCCTGACCTGCATTCAGGAGGACAGACGCAAACGGAAAGTCCACCACAGGTCGCTCTCTGCTTATCCAAAATAGCCAAGTTATTTCACACCCAGAGAAAGAGACGGAGCTGCCCATTGTGCTTCCGTTGCCCGGCCTACAGAGTCTTTCGGCTCCTTCCAGTTGTGTTCTGTGACTGGCAGGAGAGACCCTCGCAGGCCCCGGGGCCCCCATAGCCCTCCCCAATTGAAAAGAGCCAGGAGATGAACTGGTGGCCTGTCGGACGGGTGGCGTTGAGCTGTGCAGCCGAGTGGTGTGCCAGGATGCCCGAAAGGCCAGCAGTGCAGGCGGGGGCTCAGTGCGGCTGGGGAGGGGGCTGTTTTGGGAGAGTGGGAGGGGGAGACCTCTGGCCGTTCCCCAGAGGGCACAAGTGCATGGGGGCCTCCAGTTCCAGGTTTTTCCTGGTGAAACAGAGGAGCCCCCTCCGATGATCCCCTCGCGTCCCTGAACGATGGCTTCTCTAAAGAAGCAGAAATCTCCCATTCCAAAGCAGGGATCCACCCCTTGGTCGTCCAAGGTCTCCGTTCACGGGGGATACAGTTCCCAGCCCCATTCCAGCTTTTTGGCCTCGTTGCCTGCAGAATCAGAGCCAGGGCTGGAAGACGAGTCCCAAACTATTTTAAATGTGTGACGGATTATCCAGTTATCCCAAAGGAGCTTTTCTTCCCTTGAATTTTACCTATTTTGCTGCCATTTCTTTTGGTTTTATATGCTTTTTTTCCCTTTTCTTTTCCATTTTTGTGCTCTTCCCTTTGGAGGCAGTGAAAGTGGCCGGAGCACCCCCAGCTTATCCCTCTGCTCAGACGGCAAATCCACGTCCTCCTCTCTCTATCAGCAGGCTCCCAAACATTTTCATATTCCAGGTACGATTCATGACTCCCGCGCTTTTCCCCCGCAACGTTTTCCAGGCCGACCGGTGGGCTCGTTCCGTAGGGCGAGGCAGAATGGAGAAAATACGTGCATGGGGAGAACAGAAACAGGGTTTTTCTAGGAGCGAAGAGCATATTTCTGTGGAAGCGTCTGCTCTGGTAGGAAGCCCTTCCGGAAGCAGAAAAAGGAATCCTCCAGCCTCTCGGCGAAGGAGGAGTGGAGGACAGAGAAGGCCTGGAGCCTGCACATTCCCCAGTTGATGAATTCCCCAGGGCCCCAAGCTGCTTTTGGATGGGAGAACTTCACCTCCCATCTCTCCCCCTCTCGCCTTGGTCTCCCTGGTCACTTAGAGGGAGAGGCTGATGTTGGGGGAAGGAGGGAGGGAAGGAAGGAAGGGAAGGAAGGAAGGGACAGAAGAGAAAATAAGGGAAGGAAGGAAGGAAAGTGGGTAGGTAGGTCAGGGGGTTGCAAGGAAATCATCAGATTTCTTCTCCCATCAGTTTTGGTTTGACTGACAGCTGAGATTTTGGTAACCTGGCTCCTTTTGAAGACAGAAACAGACGAAAGAGTTTATCCCAAATTTCAGCTCAGACAGTTTGAATGTGATTCTTCTAGGAATGAGGGAAACGCCTGGAGTCGAGTTTTAAAAGTTGTCTTTCGTGGTAAAAGACATGAGTGATTAATTGGAGGAATCCATGCTTTGAGATGAATGTTTGGGGAGAATTGAGAGCTTTGCCTTCGCTTGGATCCCCACATTTTGCTCGGAGGGCTCCTGTCAGGGGGAGCGAGTGGCCAGACGGGGAGCCCAGCGGGAGGCCCTGGGGGGAGATTTATGGGAAACGGGGCGGGAGAGAAAGCCTGTTCCCATTGCTTGTTTTCTTTCTTTTCTTTCCTTTTCCTCAGAGGCTGGAATAAAAGATAACATCTATAGGAAACCCCCCATCTACCGACAGCATGGTACAGTCTGCTTTGCTCCCCTCCCCGGTACATCCCTCCCCCCTCCCCCTCCCCCCTTGGCACCTGGGTTGCTGCTTAGCTCTCCTGGGGTCAGTTCTGGGATGCCACCGGGGCATTTTCTCTGATCCTTTGGCCCGTGAGCCTCCGGGCCAGGCCTCTGTCTGGCGCAGGTGGGCAAAGGGCTTTGAGCCGCAGCGCAAGCTCTCCGTTCAGCCCAGAAGAAAAGGGCGCTGCCCTCCCTTCGCAAGGGAACGCATCCCCTAAGAAGGCCCTGCGGATGCTGCGGGAGCGCTGGCACCCCCTCATCATTCCTCCCCCCCCCCCCCGAGGGGTGAGAGCCAGGGAGCTGCCGGGTGCCGCCTCTTGCCCTCTGCGGAGAGCCATGGGGCCTTCTCAGTCTTTGTGGTCGTCTTGGGGGGGGGGGGAGGGTGAAACACCGTCAGATGCTCTTGCTGGGTTTCTGGGATTTGGGGGGGTGGGGAAATGGGGACTCGTGGGGTACAGGAGCATCCTTAGTGCTGAATGAAGAAGAAGCCGACTTTTGCCACAAAGCCTGAGTTGGCCCATCCGTTCTCTCCCACGCGGCCCAAGGCCCCTTTCGGCTCGAGTCCTCCACAAATGGAATTGGGGTGAGGGGCCCCACATGCAGAGGAACCGGTTTGTCCTCAACTAAGGTGAAAAAGGAAAGCGCCATACCAGCCAGGTGGCCTTTTCAGATCATAGTGGCCAAAGGCGTCCAAATGCAGGTCACTGGGACTAAATCCAGACCGGAAACCCGGAGACAAGGCAGTTAGGGGAGAGGAGGGTGAAGGTGCCGCCTGATTCCAAAGGGGCTCCCTCCACCCCCCCCCCCAGTGGAGCCTTTTCCTCTCTGTTAACCTCCGGGAGAGGCACCCACGGCCTCATAGCAGGATGTGGAGCCTCGGTTGGGACCAGGCGCTGGGCCTTCTGGTGGCCACGGGGGGGGGGGGGAGGGGGAGGCCCCTTCTTTTTATCCAGGCCCCGCAGGCGCCCCAGATCCCATCCCTGCCCAGGAACCTTTGCAAGTGGGGCAGCTGAGGGGATGGCCGGCTGCTCCTTCGTCTTTTCTAGTCAACGGAGAGTCGTGACTGGAGGCAGCCGCCCGTCTTCAGCCTCCTGAGGGGAACCAGGGCAGGATCAAAAGGTCTCCTTCCAGAAAACAGCATAGGAAAATGTCAGCATAAAGATGTGTCTTCTGAAGACGTGGAGATTATCTATCTATATCTATATCTCTGTCTGTCTATCTATCTATCTATCTATCTAATCTATCTATCTATCTATATTATCTATCTATCTATCTATCTATCTAATCTATCTATCTATCTATCTATCTATCTATCTATCATCTATCATCTATCTATCTATCATCTATCTATCTATCTCTCATTTCTTCAAAGATTTTGTAATTGCTCTGCAGCCTTTCCAGCGTGTCTGGGTAGAATTGTGTATACAGAAGTGGCCAAAATTGTGGAAACCTTTTGGAAAAAGTGTATTTGTGAGGTTTGATGGCTAATAACACCACTTCTTTTTGCAGTAGTACCATAAAGTTATATATCAATGGAAAGATGATTTAATCAAGAATCTAATGCAGCAAAGTCTGTTCACGTATCTGTAGTCTATCAAAAGCTACAGCCAAATATACCCAGCAATAAAACCTAATTAATAGAAGCCATCATTCAATCTTCACACTATAAAAGCCGTAGAACTAAAAGACTTTGGTTCACTCCATGGGAAGACGTTGTAAGGCCTTAATTCATGCTAAAGGTTACTCAGCTAAGTATTGACTGACATGGTGATAATTTTTGTCTATCTCGTTTTTTCTACGTGTTTCACTTTTCTTCTTCATATCTGTTATTCTCATAGCAAAACCTTCATAAAAGTTATTGCATTACATTCTTGATTAAATTATCTTTCCATTGATATATAATTTTATGCTACTACTCCCCATAAAAAAGTGGTGTTTATTAGCCATCAAACCTCAAAAATACTGTACACTTTTCCCAAAAGGTTGCCACAATTTTGGCCACTACTGTGGGTTGCTTGTATAGGTGAGAAAGCCTCTCTTGGCTTCTGCCGGGTGGGGCATCCGTTTTTTTAAGTGGGGGGGGGAAAGGGGGGGCCATTGGAGGACATGTTCAAAGCCAAGAAGGTTTGTCTGCGGAGTCAAAAGGTTCTGGGGGGTTTTCGGGTGACCCGGCTGGCTTGGGGGCCCATCCTCCTGTTTCAGTTTCTTGATCGAAATAGCTTTGTGCCCCCAGGAGAGACGGGGCCGCTGGGATAGGCCGCTTGAGGGGAAAGTTTATTCTTCTCCTACTTAAGCTAGAGAACAAAGAAGCCGCGGCTGTTTTGTAGTCCTTAAAAATTGACCCCGGGGGCTTCTGTCGGAAGGGATTCCAGGCCTCCCTCCGGAGGGGCCGAGGCAGCCGCTCCCACAGGGAGGGGGCCTCTCCTGGCCAGAGGTCCAGCTCGGCCCCAGGGGCCTCCAGGCGTTGCCTCAGAGGACAGGCAGCCCCTTTCCGTCTAGACCGGGGGTGGCACCCAAGGCCCAAACCGGAGCGCATGCGCAGGGGTCGTCCGTTTTCTGGTCTGAAAAACGGCCTGAAAACAGCCCCCAAAAGGCCCCCAAACAGCCTGGAAAACCGCTGTTCCTGGAGCTGTTTCCAGGCCATGAAGACCAGGGCCGGAAACCGGAAGAGCAGCTGGCGAAGGCGCGTATGTCCACGGAGAGGGCTCTGCGTGCCACCTCTGCCAGGCGTGCCACAGGTTCGGCATCGCGGGTGTAGACGTCCCAGAGCAAGGAAGGGGAGGGTCCTCAGCGTAGCAAGGCTTCAGCCCCGCAGCCCCGGTGGCAACAGTCCCCTCTGCAGAGGGTCATAAACAGCCCCTGATCGCAGGAGCCGATGGGGAATTCGGGCCCCGACAGGCCACCACGGCTGGTGCAGCAGAGCGAGGCTGAGCGCTGGGGCCAAAGGGCAGCGTTGGGCTCCGTGGTGGCAGTGGGGAGGAAGAGCATCCCGTCTGCAGCCTCAGGGGCTTCTCTGGCTGGAGAAGGGAGGGTGGGGGGGTCGGCTTCTGTCGCTTTGATTGGCCAAAGGAAGAGGAAAAGGGGGCTCTGGGGCTGGGAGGAGGGCAAGGGAAAGGAGACTCCTCCTCGTCTGGGGGCTCAGGAAGGGGCTCCATCCCACCGTTTCTCTTTCGGGGCCTCCCCCCCCCCCTCGCAGGGAACCGGTCCTGTTGGTCCCAGCAGGGATTCCACCAGCTGCTGCCCTGAATCTGCCTGAATCCCTTCCCACCTTCTTGCCATCTCCTACGTATCTGGGGCAGAGAGAGAGAGAGATTTAAGCTCTTTTTTTCCCAACCTTGGACATTTTCTTTTTATTATCTAGGCTCAAGAAAATCAGATGGAGACGGGAGTTCTGATCAAGACAGCCAGAAGGTAGATTTCAGCAACATCCATACGGCATCGTCAGGCCTCTCTTTTGCAATCCAGTGCTGTGATAAAACCGCAGAGCAGAGGGAGGTCCTCAAACTTGGCAACTTGAAGACGTGTGGAATTCTGGGAGTTGAAGTCCACGGGTCTTGAAGTTGCCAAGTTTGGGGACCCCTGCCATAGAGCATATATTTAATGGTGGCTGCGTTCAGAACTTGAATAAAAGTTAGCCAGTTCCCAAAGAACCCTTCCTCCCCCCCTTCCTTCTTCACTGTCGTTGGTAAATCTCGGTCCTTAAAAAGTCCTTTGGGTAAAAGCATCACAAAGAGGATGAAGTAGGATGAAGGAGGCGTGGAACCTTATGGGACGATAGGTTTGTTAAGTCCCCAAAGTGCTGACAGTTGAAATGTGAAGTTTGGTCCTTCTAACGATCAATCTCGTAATGAATCAAGCGCAGACGAGACGCAGGAGGATTGTTCTCATTGTTTTTAATGCCTTCAAGTCAAGGTTGGTTCTTAGCAACCTCTGGGACATTTTTCTGTAGTTTTCTGCCTCAGAGTCTGTCCGTCGTCCGTCCGTCTGTCCCCCGAGGCTTCAGGCCTTGAACAACCACACCAAACTGGCCCTCGCCGACCTATTTAGTTGACCGATATGCATCTTCAAGGCAGATGAGGGCTTAGCTGTCCAGCGGACAGTTCCCAGCCAGGGAAGGCTTCCCGCCAAGTGAGCAGACCAAGAGAAGGGTCACTCCAGCCCGGAAGTCCTGCCATAATTTCCAGCCCACCGAGTCAGCAACGAGGGATGGCGCTAAAGCGAAAGCAGAGCCCACCCAGACCACAAGGCCACAAGGCCTCAGTCCGTGAAGCCGCCGTGCGTTTCCTCAGGCGGATCCTTTGGCCCAACCTTTGTGGCCTTTCTCCTCCAGTGCTCAGCCCTTCCTCAGCCTCCCTCTGGGCCCAGCCCCTCTCGGACCCCCTTTGCAACATCACGGAGGTCCTTTGCAACCCACAAGGGGGTCAAAGTGAGGACACGCCTGCCATGGCAGCCTCATGCAAACGATCCGTATTTGTGTGCCAATGTCACGGGTGTGATGATGGTGCAAGAGGCCCTTTGCCCTCGGGGTTCCCTTCCTTCCCGTCTCCATCCCTGCTCCCCTCCCACCAGCCCCCAAGGGGGAGGGGCGCTTTCCCTGCAAACTGTCCACTGGGTCCTTCCTTCTTGAAGGAAGTTGCAGGATTGGTGGGGGGGGCATCTGAAATTGAGAGCAGCCCCCCCTCCCCAGCCCTCTGAATCAGTGATGGTCCCCCTGTAAGAAACCACTTCAGAACTGGAAGAGAAATGCAGTTTTCTTGATTCACGTAAAGACACACGCACACGCACACACACTGTTGACCTGTTGAAAAGTGGAAGATGTAATGTTGGAAATTGTTTCTCGTAGCTCAAGTCCAGCTGGCTGACTTTGAAAGGGGAGGTGGACTTTCGGACTAACTCTCCTGATTTGGATACTCAGTCGCTGCCTCAGAGTCCTGGGACGGACCGACAGCTTCAGCGGCTGCAGAGCAACACAAACTGCACCTTCCTGCGTGAGTCCCCGTCCGCTGCCAGGCCTTAGAGGGAGTCCAGGCCGGGAAACGGAGGAGCGCTTATACTCCCACCGCCTGGCCTGCGGGGTTACAGGAGCAGACCCTCCCACCCCCTCGGCCTTTAGTAGTCCTCGACTCTCAGCCGCAGCTGTGGTCGGAATTTCAGTTGCTAAGCAGTGCGGTCATAAAGCAGGGCATCACATAGCTTGCATTGCTTAGCAGCTGTCCCCTGGCCAGTCCAGGGGTGAAATCCAGCAGGTTCTGACAGGTTCTGGAAAACCGGTAGCAGAAATTTTGAGTAGTTTGGAGAACCGGCAAACGTTACCTCCGGCTGGTCCCAGGAGTGGGGAGGGAAGGGGGATTTCACAGCATCCTTCCCCTGCCACGCCCACCAAGCCCCGCCCACAGAACCCGTGGTATAAAGAACATGTGAATTTCACCCCTGGGCCAGTCCCTCCCCTCTGCTCCACCTGTGGCGGGATTTTCAGCTTCCGCTTAGGACGCTGTGGCCACAGAGCAGCCACGCCACCAACGCAAGCCCTGGGGTAAAGCTGGGGTGCCCGTGGCGGATCCTGCCTTCCTGGGCCCTGTCGCTCTGTGGCCGCTTCATATTCTGTAGCTTCCCTAGTTAAGCAGGAGCCCCTCCACTACCAAAGCCGCTTCGTGAAGCTCTCTCTCTCCCCCCCTCCCCTTCTGTGTCTCGCGCAGGATTCCCGTATTCCAAATCGGCTTCTCTTCCCGACTACGGAAGACAAGGGCTGCAGCACGTAGGTGGACGCAACAGTGCAGTGCCAGATCCGGACGGACGGACGAGCGAGTCCCGGCCCTTTCCTCGCAAGGCCCATGGGGGGGCGAGAGGCTCTCAGCTGTCATCGCCAGGGGGAGGGGGCGGCCTCTGGCTCCTCTCCCCCTCCAATGCTCTGCCCCTCCCCCTCGCAAGCTTTCAGCAGCATCTGGAGGCTTTGCAAGGGCCACTTTCCTTAGTCCCCCCTGCAGCTCCCTTGCTTGGGAGACAGAGACGGAGGGTCCCCTGGAAAGGCCCCTCCAGAAACCCCCCCCCTGCCCAGGACGGAGTGATTTGGATTCTTGTTCTTCTTCTTGTTGACTTAATTCTCCATCACAAAGGATTTTATTTTATGAGTCAACCTGGAGTTAACAGTTAAGCACAGTTTCATTTGTGGATGGTCCTTGAATTGCGGCCACCCGTGGGACCAGAGTGTATCCAAGGCGGTTTTTACTTTTAAAAAGGCAACCGGGCTGATTTTTTTTTTTTGAGGGAAAAAGAAGACGGTTCGCATCCCAGCAGTCCCTATTCCCGTCGCTAAGTGAATTCTGCTGGTAGTTTGCCAAGGATCTGCCCCAATGGAAGTCATTGCAGACTCGGTCCATAATCGTCTCAAAATGGGCTTGACAAAAAAAGCCCCTTGCAATGCAGTGTGTGAATCTGTGTAGGACTTGACTTCTCCACAATCCTCCCCACCAAACCTCCCTTTCTCTTCTAGGCTGCAGCTGTGGGCCCAGAGGACCCGGAGGCCTCCTGGGGAAAGAGAGGTAGGCACTCCCTCTGCCCAGCCCTCCCTGGGGGGGAGGGGACGGGGGGGGGCTTTCCCCAGCTGAATTTATGCCCCAAACCACAAACCCCCTTCGAGACAAACCTGGATCGCTCCAGGTACAGGTGGGGGGAGATGGGGCAGGTAATGCTTTGGGGGGGGGATCAGTTCAGGCTGGCCTCTGGCTCCGGATTAGCCCCCTCTCTTGCCCGAGAGGCTGCCCCTCTTCCCCATCCCTCTGGCTCTGGGAGCACACGCTTCTTCTGCCCACACCTTCCCTGGCGACACTGTTGTGGTGCCTCCGTGAATCCCGCGTCCCCTTTCAGGCGGGTCCCTGCCTGCCCTCTCCCCGTGTCCCCCGTAAAGCTCTCTCTCGTGCTGGAACCTGGGACCAGAAGGGAGCTGGGTCTCCTGGTCTTTGCTAATCTGGTTGATCCCTGGAGGTCCGTGTGCACCTCTGTCCGGCCTGCCCCCTCACACCCCCTGTGGTGGGGCAAGGGCCTCCCTGCCCAATGCAGGACAAGCCTTTGCTCTGCCCCAAAGGGAGCCCCCTCCGGGAGGGGGGGCTGCAGCGGCTGCCCTGCCCCCAGGCAAACAAAGAGGGCCCCTCCCTCCCTGGCGTGGTGCCCCTTCTCAGTGGGCTCCCTCTGTGCAATGGCGGTAAAGCTGGAAATCCATGCATGCTCCTCCCCCCCCCCCCCCCGAGAAAACGAAGGAGAATCCAGAAAGCCCGGCTGTATTCTTTCTTTTTTTAAATTGAATAAACATTAAAAACATGGGACGTAGAGCGACCTTTCTGGCTTTGTCATCTCCATACATACTTTAACATAACAACAAACACAGTTTCTACTTATCGTACATAGCTACGTTGATCTTATTAACGCATCCCTTTTCCTCCTTTATATATTTATCTGTGTATTATCCATTTCCAATTTTACAATCCCCCAAATATTCTGTTCCGACTCCTTTTGCTCATTTCCAACCATTGATACATTTTGTTCCAAATTTCATAATATTCCGTCTCGTCTCTATTTTTGATCTCTAGTGTCAGTCTGTCCATTTCTGCGCAGGTCAAAATGTTCTTTATTACCTCTTCTTTTTTGGGGGGGGGAGCATCTCTGTTTTTCCAATTCTGCGCATAGACCAATCTTGCTGCGGTTACTGAATGTGTTCCTCCTTTCCCATGTTTTTCTTTTATTATTCCCAATAGGGATAAAGGCAGGCTGTTTCCTTTCTTTCTCTTTTGCAGAATACAAGGTAAGGAAAGCTATTAAGGACATCAAAGCAGGTGGAAATTCAGCCTTTCCGTGCAGAAGGTTCACTCCTGAGCAGGTCTGTTCCCCTCTCTCCAAGAAGGGCCACGGGAGCTTCCTTTCCCCAGCAGTCAGCCTGCTGTCTCCTTTCCTCCCAGGTCTACCCGTATGAAACCCTTCTTGTCACCAACAGAGTTCGGGTAAAACTACCAAAGGATGTGGACAGAACCAGGCTGGAGGTAAGAGGGGATGGTATGGTTACTCTGCCGATTAATTGCAAATATGAAGGGACCCCGTCTCACAGATTGATAGATTTCCTTTTGTGTTTTCTCACGCTGGCTTAGGAGACGTAAAGATACAGCTGTGTAGCTGAGGAGGAGGGTCAGATTAGAAAAGAGTCTTTTGTGTGATTTGAGAGTCTGATCTAAATCCTGGAAAGGCTAATTATGCATTTTGATGGTCTCTCTCCTATTTCGCCAACCAGTGGTCCATAGAAAAATTATTTGCATTTTTATATTGCACTAAATTTATCTTTTTAAAAAAATCATATTAGTAGTCCGCAAGATTTAAAATTATGGATGTAGTGGTCCATGAGGTCCGAAAGGTTGGTGACCCCTGTTTTAAGACCTAAACTTGCTAAAAAAGAAACCACCACTAGAGGACTTTTTACTTGGACTTCAAGAATCAATTCTTGTAAATGTTAATAATGGTGAGCTTTCGTCTGCTGTGCAATATTACGGATGATGACAGCCCTGAGTTCAGCTCAGGTTGAGGTTCAATATTATTTGCCAACTATTTGTTAATTTGCCCGAAAACTATGCCCGAAAACTGACTAAATGATTAAAATTCCAATGAACCTTAAACTCTATGCTTTATAAATGTAAGTCTCCCCCCCCTCTCTCTCTCTCTCTCTCACACACACACACACACACACACACACACACACACACTATAATAGATGAATGAGATTTACCTGCAAGCTTAACAAAAAAAAAAGATTTATGGACTGGAGCAATATTGAATTCTGTAAAGGACGTAGCCATGTCTATTTTGCTGTTTCCTTAATTTATTTATTTGCTGCAAAATGAAGAAAGAGAGAAAGAAAGCAACAAAAACATAGTCCATTTAATAAGCATTTCGTTTAATTTTTGAAAACACTCAACTTTGGCCATAGAAAATGTTGTTGGTCGATCTGTCTTCTCCATCAGGAAAGGCAGCTGATAAAGAGGAGAAGGGAAATGTAGAGCCCAGCTGGAAGAGCCTTCCGTTTAGCTCTGCAAATCCATCGTTTGTGGCCCATCCCCAATTCCTGGTACCCTCAGCCTAGGGGGCTCAGTCCTGTGGCACCCATGCAAGGGGCACGTGGGGGGGAGGGAGGGGGGGGCATCTGCTGCTGCTGTCTGCCCCGGGAGCTTAGGAAAAGGAAGGGGAACAGGGGCAGAGCCTTTCCAGAAGTTTCTTCCCTCGCAGCACCAGCACCAGGCAGCTCCCTCCGCTCTTTTGCTTTACTCACCCGAAGGCACGTTATCTGTTCAGCTCCTGGCTAGAACCTTCTGGAACAACATTCCAGACTAGGAGATGGCTGAGATTGGTGGTCCACGTGACTGAAATCTCCAGAATGCCTTCATGTCGTCCTGAGGTTCTGCCATGCAACAACTGTAGTGACAAACATACAGAGCTTCAACCGAGTGGAGAGCCCACATGGGATGGAACTGTCCCCCCCCCCTCACCCTTTTAGGCTTCAAGGTGGTGAGGTTGGTAGGAGAAACCTTCCCTGGTGCTTCTTAGCTTCTGTTTTTCCCTTAATTCTACAATTCTGGTAAAATGGGGGGGGGGAGGTGCCATTGTGCACAAGCTATATAATTAGATGGCAATCTCTCCGGGGGGGGGGGGGAACGGTTCCCTTGACTCTCGGAAAACCCCCTTTGATGGTGTGATGCTTCCACAGAGGAAATGGGAGAAGGAGATGGGTGGGAGAGGGAGAGATGACAGGACAGGCAGTGAGTAAAATGTGTGTGTTTTCATATGGACATGAGAGAAATGGACGTTCCAGAGGCAGATTCAGAGGAGTCTTCCTGTTTGTGAGTTTTCCTCCCTCCCTCCCTCTTCCCTCTCCCTTCCTTCCTTCCTTCCTTCCTTCCTTCCTTCCTTCCTTCCTTCCTTCCTAGCTACCTACCACAGAGTGGCCCATTTGTACAGACAGTTTCCTCTGGAGCTCGGCTGGGGGAGGGCGTGGGGGGGACACCTTTCGGGTGCCATCTGGCCTAAGAAAGGCCCCTTAACTGAATCAGCTGTTCTTGCTCTGTAAACAGAAGTTGTGGATTGATCCACAAGGTCTCAGGTCTCTTTGGCTTCTGGTCCGCTGCATGAAGGGCGGATCCCGCTGCCTCTCTTTACTCACTCAGCGTCTTCTTCTCTGTTTTCAAGCACCACCTGTCCTCCCAGGAGTTTCAGGAGGTCTTCAAAATGAGCCTTGAACAGTTTGAGCGACTTGCACTTTGGAAACGCAACGAGCTAAAGAAAAAAGCTTTGCTTTTTTAGCCTTCCTGGAAGGAAGGGAAACGTGCTTGACCTAAGCCAGCCGCCCCCTCCCTTCCACCGCCCCCCCCCCCCGTGTCCACCTGCAGCCGACCTCATATCGCTTCACTTCACCTGGGCAGGAAAAGCGGCCCAACGGGAGGCCCCGCCAGGTCATTAAAGGGTGTAACCAATCTCGCTTCCAGTTATTGCTTCATTTGTTGCTTGTTGCAAAGACGGAACCAAACCCCGTAATAATCTCGGATAGGAAACAACCTTTTGACCAAAGCAAAATTCTCGGCTCCTGTTTGGCCTCCACATTTTGGGACTTGTCTCCACAACCAGAGTTGGTGGAAGAGGGAGGGGGGATTCCCCCCAGGAGCAAAATAAAATAAAGGTCAAAGGAAAGCATGTTAGAAGCTCACTCTTGCCGACGATCATGTGTGACACTTTTTAAAAATAAAATGAGAGCAAAGCTACACTGTCACGTTTTGAAATCTGATTTTCTCACCTGCAACCGGTATCCCAAATGAAGAATAGTTATCAAACCTTTTTATTTTTTATTACAAGTAGGCTCTAACGGAAGAGCGTCCAGATTGGCAAAATACAATTCATTTTAGCTGTACTTTGTTTAAAAGGTGTGAAATGTTTACATTTGTGGAACGAAATTCTCCTAAAATTAAATTCTAGGGATTGTATAGAAATTTTGTATTTACAAAAAACCCAGCGCATTCTAGTCTGGAAAAAGTCATCTTTTGCCCTCCTATTTTTCTCCACCCCTTTTCACATTGACACACAAAACATGTAATTGTCTGATGCACAACGTGTCGGCATCCTCCTTAAACGCCTTTGTTTTGTAACTGACCGCTCTCTGCGTCGTCTCCCCCTCCCCCAGGAAAAGGAGCTGCGTGTTCGGTCCAAAGATTCCTCCCCCCCCCCAACTCTGCAGCCCCCTGAAAGGGCTGGATCCTAAGACCCCCCATCCTCCCACACAAGGCGGGAACTTGCACCTGGCGGGATGCGGGGGGGGAGAGGGGGAGGCATTAGAGGGTTGGGAGGCGGCAGCCCTGCGCCTGCCTTCCCACCCGTTCCCAGGCTCTTCCAGCCAGGCGACCTTGGTGCATCTCTCTCTCTCTCTCTCTCCCCCCCCTCCCACCCTCTCTCTCTCACTCTCTCTCTCTGACTCTCTCTCTCTGTCTCTCTCTCTCACACACACAGACAGAGACACAGAGACACACACACACACACACACAGGGCTGTTGTTCTGGGGGAAATAGCAAGAGGGAGGAGCATTGGATCCGTTTGCTGCCTTAAGTTATCAAAATAATAAAGGTATCAAAATAAACGTAATGAAAGGGGTGCAAATGCATCTTCCACCGACCTGGTTGAGCCTGCTGTGTAGACGCCACATTGTGCATATATCCCCAAGACGCCGGGGGGGGGGGTGTCTCCTCAACTCTCCATGAGCCCCCGCCCACCCCCCCACCCCCAGCTCCAACTCTGCTCCTTTCCTGGGCTCTAATCCAGGGCTGTCCAAACTTGGGAACTTTTAAGACTTGTGGATTTGAACTCCCAGGATTCCCCAGCCAGCCCTGGTTGCAGTTGAAGTCCATAAGTCTTAAAGTCCCCAAGTTTGGACGCCCTGCCCTGACCCTTCCCGGTTCTGGGGGCTCCTCCTGCCGCGGTCTTCAGTGGCACCTCCCCAGCCCTCTCACCAGCTCTGCTCCCTCCAAGGTCTGGTCAGAGGCTCCCAGCCGAAGCCCCTGGATGCTGGAGGAGGAGGAGGAGGCTCCCCAAGGAACCGTCCTAAGTGAAACCTCTCCTTGCGTGTTTAGGGTGGGGGTGGGGGGGCCTCTCGTGGAAAACCTGGTGGCAAAGCTGAAGAAGCCTTGCCCGAAGGCTCAGAATTCCCTTGATTGAACACAAGGAGATTGGCATCTAGGAGGCAGATATTGTTCAATGCCCAGGATGGAGGCTCCATTCACATGACTGGAAAATGGCAGTTAAAAGCCGGAGATAACATTGGTTGAAAAGGCACAAGCCCTATTGGGGAACTTACTTGGTGTGGAGCAGTGGCTCTCATCTGGGGATGGCGAGGGGGGGGGGGGCTGGAAACTGCCAACCTGCCCCCCAGCTCCAGAGAGAGATGCGAACCCAGAGCTCCCCCCTCCCCATTCTTTTCTCCCATGGGGTTTTGGGGGAAATGCCCAGTGGCTCTTGGCCGCTAAACAAAACCCTTCGGGGGAGGTAAATCAGGCTAAATGCCACCAATGCAGGGTTTCATTTTAGCTTTCTTTCTTTCAAAACTTTCTCTTTTTTTGATAAAGACCCTGTGATCTTGTCATTTTGAGGAAGATTGCTCTAAAGCAGCAGGGGTGTCCCAACTTGGGAGCTTTTAAGACTTGCGGACTTAATTCTGGGAGTTGAAGTGTCCACAAGTCTTAAAAGTTCTACAGGGAGAATGAAAACCCAATTCCAGAGACAAAGGTGGCTCTGCAGGGAGCGAAGGCTCCGTGGGGCACCTGCCCAAATGCCAGCAACTCCCGTGTAACCCTAACTCTCAGAGGTTGAGGGGGACGAACGAAGGACGAAGAAGAGGAAGCGTTTGAAGAGTCCAATTTAGGAATAAAAAGAACACAGAGAGAGGCCGTTGGAAATGAGGCAGTCCCGTACGGAAGGCCAGTCCTGGGTTGGATCATGAGACCAAGGGCCAAAAGCCGCCAAATCCCTCCTCAGCACCAGCAATGTTCCTTTTCCACCCCGTTTCCTTCAAAGCTCCAGAGAAGCTAAAGGTCTTGGTGGAGAACCAGAATCCAAACCAAATGGCTCCCAATCCTCCGAGGACAACGACCCCCCCCCCTCCGTAATGCTCTCTCGCATGGATTTGCATGGCTCCATAGCTATTGCCTGACATGCGTTAGGACGTATTCTGCTGCGGCCCTGTGTTGCGTTCTTGTGTTGTGTTGTTGTGTGTTGGCTAAGTCTGGCAGTTGGGAAGCCACGAATCTCCTGGTCCCCTTTTCCTTTCTAAAGGATGCAAAGGCCTCCTCCTCCTCCTCCTCCTCTTCTCGCTCCTCTTTGCTGACCTTCATCCTGCCCGCTGTGGCTGTTCGGACAACCAGAACAGACAAGCAGAAAAGGAGGAGGGGATGGGTGGTAGAGTATATACTACCTTTAGCCTTTATTGTCATTGTACATCATGTATACAAGGAAATTGGTTGGATCTGGTGCAGGGGTGGGTTGCTGCCGGCATTACTGCCGGTTCAGTGCATGCGTCGTGTGTGCATTTGCAAATAAAAAGGTCTGCGCATGGGCAAAACCATTAAGAAAATGTGCAAGGAACAATTGTTCTGTGCGTTCGCAGAACCAAAAAAGAAGATGGCGGCGTCATAGGAGAACCGGTTCGGGGGCGTGGCAGGCCTGGGTGGTTCCCAGGTGCAGAGACCCAGGACGCCAAGCTACTGTCGGTTTGGCTGAACCGGTCCGAACCGGTAGGAACCGACCTCTGATCTGGTGCCCTTTGGGGGCACTAATGGAAGGAAAGGCAGAGAGAGAGAGCTGCAGGGAGTGGGGGGCTCTGGCGAAGGCCCCCCCTGCCCTGAGTGGGGCCAAACTAACCTGGACAGATTTTAACCGGCAGCATAAAATCCTTGGCCTTCCCAAAAATGTCTTTCTTACCAGCGTAGGAGAGAAGAAGAAAACGTTTAGATCAATAAAGACAGGCAGAGAGGCCCACATCCAACCAAAAGTTTCATTTCATTTTATTTTTTGTAAAAAAAATGAGACCTTCACAATAACATTTATGAACACTCTGCGGAAATATCTTCACCACACCAGAAGACAAAAACTTACAAACATACTTCAAATGTGGAATACTTTGCCCTCCCACAGCCCCTCTGCTGGAAGTGGGATAAATAAGGATTTTTAAAAAAAGAATCAGAGCCACCAGGCAGGGCAGAGAGGAGGTTCAGCCTTCCGAAGGGAGATGGGGACGGAGGAGAATGCAGACTATGCCACCTTTAGACAGGTAGCCAAGCCACACTCCAGAAACCATGGTCCCCTGCCCGTCCCTCCCTTTCGCCAGCTTCCAATTAAACCACACACACACACACAGACGCATCCAGGCAGATCACAATTTTTGCGCAGTCTCCCTCCAGCCTCCCTCTCCCAGCCAGGAGGCTGCCCAGCGTCCCTCCAAGCAGAGGGAGATGTCGCTGGGGGCGACTGACCCTTCTCTGGCCAGGACTTCAGGGAGCCTCCTAGAGAAGGAAGCACCTGGCAGGGTCTGGGGGAGTGGGGGGGGGCAGGAAGGGTCCGTTCACTCCAGCGAGGGAGGTTTGCACCCCCCCCCGGGAGCTCCTAATTCCAGCCTTCACCCCCTGGCCCCAGAAACAGCAACCAGCAAAGCCTCTTTGCACTATATAAATATATACTATATAAGCCATAACTATTTACATTCTTTTCAATAAATAAATAGATCAGGGGGGAAAAACTAGTTTTCTTCTTTTATTTGGTAGCTTTGGTCTCTTAAATCCCTTCATCTGAAATCTTAGCTGCCTATTCTTCATCCTCAAATTTTCACTTCTGTTTCATCTAACAACAAAAGATTGCAAAAATACTCTCAAGCAAACAACATCTGATTTTTTTTTCATGTAATCATATCATATAAAGGAGGAAATTAAATCATTCACCAGAACCAGTGGGCCAAAAGCGTCTGGGGAATTAAAAATTACTCTGCGTTGCCTTCTTTATAAGACAAATGGCTACTCCAGGGATGTCTCGGTGGGGGGAGGGGGATTCAAGATGGCAGCTGCAGCGTTAAAGCTCTGCCCCTTTAAGATGCCCTCCGAGGTCCCCGAAGGCAGCCCAGCCATGGCCACTGACACCCCTCAGGCCCCGTCCAGGAGCCCCCCCAGGTGCCCCAGGCAAGTCCTCCTGGGCAGAGGGCCAGACCCCCATCCCTGGGTCGTCTCCAGGGAGCAGAGCAGGTCTCAAGCAGACTGGCTCCACTTGTGTTCCCCATGCGATGCCTTTAACTCCCCCCCCCTTGAAGCAACCACGAGGGGCTGCTTCTCAGCATTATCTGTTGGGGGGGGGTCCCCCTGGCACTCTCCAGGCCCATCACCCAACCTCGGTTTCTTTGGGATCCCACCCACCCCCATCACGGGGGATTAGTTTTTGTTTTTTTTAAGAAAAAAGTCATGCTTCTTTCTAGTCCTTATAACTCAGAGGAGTGTTGCATAAAAATAAATATTTTCCAGCAAAACGATACAAGGAATAAATTAAGTCTAGTGAATAAAAAAAGTAGTTATGATCTTAATTTCCCAATCATAGAAGGAAACCCCCATTGGACAAAGTGGAGCAAAACTCTCCCTTGTTTAAGTCAACTCCAGTGTGTTGCACTTCACCCTGTAGAAAACACCGCGGGACACGAGGAGGAAGGGACGGTCAACTCGCGGACAGACAAGGAACTGGCCTCAAAGACATGAACGACCAACCACAAAAACAGTTCGGCCTCCACACAGCGTAACAAGCATTCCAGGAGCTCGGAGCCATTCCTCAGTCCTCCAGAGGTCTGTGGCAGGAAGAAGCACGGCGGGAGAGAAGGCCGCCTTCCTCTTGTCCCGGTGGAGCACTGAAGCCGTGACGAGGACCAGGAGTCACAGGGGAGAAACAGCAACGGGTACAAAGGGACGAGGAAGGATGGGGGGGCATTAGGCATCTTCCTTAGGCTGAATGCTCGTTAGTTCCACCATCGAGGCCTTGTTGCCAGTTGCTGGAGCCAGGCCATTCACGCTTTGCCTCTCAAACATACTGGAGATATCTTCAAAAGTCCTGCCTTTTGTCTCGGGGACTTTGAAGAAGGTGAAGAAGAAGAAGAAAAGGAGGAAGCCAACGAAGATCAGGAAAACGTAAGGCCCGCATGCTTTCTGCAAGGAAGAGAAGGGAAACGCTCTAAGACAAAGGAAGCCGCTCTGGCCTGCAAGGAACAAGAGTCGGGGCCCAGGCAGGTCCTTTATTCAACAGCCACCACACTGAAACCTATCGTGCTCTGCGACACGGCCAGGCTAGAAGGACGGCACGCCAGAAGAAGAGGAAGCACCTCATTCTCAGGGTCACCAAAGCTCATTCCAGGAGCAGGCGAGGAGAAGGACCTCCCATGGCCTGGTTCCTCATGAGGAGCAGAAGCAAGAACTTTGCTCAAGCCAACATGTGTGCAATGAACTACAGTGAGGCCCACCCTTCAACGTCTTCTCCTTCACCAGAGCAACCTGCAGTCCTTGCCCCCGTTTAGTGCTTGTCCTTTCCTTCTTCTCTTTCCCAACCGTGGGGACCTTTTTGATGGCCAACTTCAGGGGAAAGGAGCAGACTTCACTGTGATCCACCAAGAGGCCCAGCGTGGAGTCCTTACCTCTGCGTAGGGGAAGAGCATGCCCACCAGGAAGTTGGAGGCCCAGTTGCAGAAGCCAGCCACCGCCACGGCTGCAGGACGAGGGCCCTGGCTGAAGAGTTCGGACACAATGAACCACGGGATCGGTCCGGGTCCAATTTCAAAGAAAGCCACAAAGGCCAAAGTGCCAAAAATACTGATGTAGCTGATCCAAGTCTTGATATTCTGCAAAAACAAGAGAGTGTCGAGTGAACCTCTTGTAATCCCAGGGAGGCCCTGGTTGATCCCAACCATCTGCTCACCTGGGAATCAATCAACCAGGGACCTTTCTTGGGTCAGAAGGTCCAAGCAGAGACTGCGCAACTCCAGACTTCTCTGTTGAGCAGAGATGAGCAGCACCCACGGCTCATTCTTATTTCTGGCCTTGTTTGGCCAGGAAAATATTTTAGTCAAAGAAATGGCTAAAAGTGGAGAGGTACCTGGAGAAATATCACACGCCTTCTACACTTTCTACCTTCTCAACACACTTATACTGATTTGCTGGCACTTTGTGTTTCATCAGTTTTGGTTTCAATCTAATTGGCCACTTAAGCATTGGGAGTGTGAGTGTGTGAGTGTGTGAGTGTGTGTGTGTGTGTGTGTATAGTTCATTTTGGTTCCTGCACTCCTAAACCGCTTGGGAGGAAGGCATCTCAAGGACTTTCTCTTCTTCTACAAACCCTGTAGAAGGGAATCTCTTATCTCTAAAAGGCAGCTGTGCAAAGTGGCCTTGATTGTCTTATTTCTACGCTTGATTGCACAACCTGTGACTGGGAGGAAACTTGATTAGTGGTTTCATGCATGGCAGGGGGGTGGGTGGGTGGGAGGTGGGAGGTAGAACCCCTAAGAGATGCAGCTCCAGACATGAAACTGCCATTCTGTTTCTCCAGGCGTGCAACTTCAGTCCAAATTGGGAGGGGGGCTACCACGAACCAGAAATGCTGCCACCTACCTTCAGCGCCAGGGCCACAGTCATGATGATTGCGCAGACAGCCATGCCTCCTAAGCCAACCAGGTGGAGGGTCCGACGCCCCGCCCACTCCACAAGGAAAAGCTGCAGAATGGGGAGAGGAGGACACACAGGATTGTGGTGGGCAGCAGGTCTCCCAACTGCCACCGTAGGGTCAGATACCAGGGAACGTTCCAAAAACTCTCCATGAAATGGTCAATTGGATCCTGTTGTGGTGACCACCGTCCTTGACTTCATTTACTGCACCCTCTGGAACCCCCTCTCAGCAGGGAGGTCCAGCGTGGGGCCACATTTTAAAGGCAACCCACACGTGCGCCTTTAGTGTTCATCTGATAGGCATCAGAATGTGATGAGCCCATCCCAGGTCAACTTGTTGGCCACACTCGATTTAAGCCCCATTTTTCTTCTTTAACATCATGGCTCCCCACCAGCCCTCAAAGCCGCCCCTGATATTTTCTCCCGAAAGATCCTCCAGATTTCCAGGAGGGGTTTTCACCTCAAACACCACCCCCCAAATTCAGGGTGATCCCATCCTCTGCCACCACCTACCGACACCACAGTAAAGACGGTATTGACCACGCCGGCCCCGATGGTGGCGTAAACTGGTTGCTGGACTCCGGCATCTTTGAAGATCCCTGTGGAATAGTAGAAGACCTAGAAGGAGGAGGAGGAGGAGGAGGAGGAGGAGGAGGAGGAGGAGGAGGAGGAGGAGAGCGGATGGCGGCATTTAGAAGAGGGAGGACAATTTGAGCTCTGCGAGAAGGACAGGAGAGGGAGGGAGGACTCTCTTGCGCCTCAGTGAGCGCCATTTCTTTGAAACCAGGAACCCAAAGCCAAACCAAAGTGCCAGGCCACCACAGGAAGATCCCCAAACCCACAATGGTCACTGCGCACTGACCCCTCCTGCCCCTTTTGAACCACGCAGCAGAGGGGGGCCTGCAGCGGGCATTCTGGCCTTATGGGTGCCCCTCTTATGGCTGCTCTCCCGCCTTCACACGGACCCAGCTCCTCCGGTCTCCCGCCAGAGAGATGACCGTCCCTCGGGGGGACCCACCGCGTTAATGCCCGAGAGCTGCTGCGAGAGTTGCAAGGCAATGGCAATGATGATGGCCTGGCGGTAGCTGGGGGAGCGGAAGAGTTCTGGGATGGTGACTTTCTTCTCCTGGGACATCTTGGCGCTTTCCTCCTTCATCTCCTGGATGTCGCTGAACACGTCCTGGACGCCTCGCAGGCTCTGGAGCACTGAGGGGGAAAGGACACATGTGGCCGTCTCACTTTGGAGGGTCAGTCCTGCAGCCCTCTTTTCTCTTGGGTCTCTTGGCCTGCCACACTTTCTGTTATTCTACTGGGCATTTTCTATGGTGGGGAAATGGGAGGAGGGGATTGTACAGAGTGAGATGCAATGTAGCCATAACAAAATTCCTTCCTAGAAATCCAAGGTCATCCTTGTCTCTGCACTTGGCCAGAACTGGGTGGGTGGAAGCTGCCAGCGTGGCAGTGGGAGATCGGCCCATGGGATGGACTTGTGGGTGTGGGGGGCAAGATCTTGAACTTTCAACTGGGTGGAGAAAATTGGGAAGCTTTCAGATTCGGGTTTTCCCAGATGTGCCAACGTGGCTCTTTTTAACAAATTGGAACTTTGAGCAATACTTTGCCTTGGACTCTGATTTAATTTCAGATGCTGTTTGGAACCCTGACACCCGGTTTATGTCTAGAAAAGATTCTTCCTGACGGAGCCGCTCGTCCTGCCCTGGTAAGGCAGCAAAGGGAGAAACAGAAACCCCTTCGCTAGCACTGGAGTTGACGGACAGCTAATAGTCCATCTTTCTTGGCCGGGAAGGAGAGGCTTCTGCGCACACATGGACTTTTGTGCTGTGCAGCGTTCCAGCGTGCCAGAACCTGATCCGCAGGACAAAGAAAGAATTGTTCCTGCCGGTTCAGCAGAGGGGGGCAAGAAAGGCGGAGATCCAACTTCGGAAACCACAGAGGGACCTCCTGCCCGGAGCCCTCCAAGATCTGGAGGGAGCAGCTGTGAAGACTCTGTTGCCCTTTTCTCAACAAGGAGGAAGGACAGCTGGGGTTTGAATCCAGCTGTGCCCTCCCCAGGAACCCTCTTCTTAGCGGGCAGAAGTGAAATCCAGCAGGTTCTGACACGTTCTGGAGAACCGGTAGTGGAAATTTTGAGTAGTTGGGAGAATTGGCAAATGCCACCTCTGGCTGGCTCCAGAGTGGGGAGGGAATGGGGAGATTTTGCAGTATCCTTCCCCGGCCATGGCCACCAAGCCACGCCCACAGAACCAGCGGTAGAAAATTTGAATTTCACCATTGTTAGCGGGTATCCGTTTGCCAAGTTCTTCCTCGTGGCCGACCCTTTCACTTACTGCTAAAATGCTTTTGGGGTCAGCCCCTGCCTGACAAAATGTTTTGCTAAAAGAGGCGTGCCTCTGCGTCGCTCTGCAGGGCGGCCACAGAATGAGTACCTTTGACGGCCTTCTCCTCCTCCATCTTGTTGATCAGCAGGAAGCGGGGGCTCTCGGGGCAGAAGGGCAGGGCCAGCAGCTGCAGGAGGGCTGGGATGACGGTGAAGCCCAGCAAGAGCGGCCAGAGTTTCTCCGTCCCCAGGATGACATCCAGGCCAAAGATCTGGGGGCAAGAGAGGCCCCGGTGGGGGGGTCAGGCCCCAAAGCCCTCAAAGCCCCAGAGGCCAGGAGGGAGCAAGGCAGCTCCCTGGAGAAGCTCCTCCGTGGGGCTGCTGAGGCTCAAGGGGGCCCTGGCCTCCCTCCGCCCAGAGCAGACCCAGACGGTCCGAGGCAAAGTCCTCCCCACCAAGCCCCAGACCTCGTGGGGCTCATCCCGCCAAAGACTCCTCTCCCTTGGAGCGCCCATCTCTTCTTCCCCAGAGAGGCAGCCATCTGCCTGCCTGCCCGCCTGCCGAGGGCTGTCTCACCTGGGCCACCAGGATGCCCACCACGATGCCCAGCTGGTTCAGGGTGCCAAAAGCCCCCCGCAGGGCAGTCGGGGAGACTTCGCTGATGTACATGGGCACCAAGCCGGTGCAGAGGCCGCAAAAGACCCCGACGATGAAGCGCCCGATGATCAGCATCTCCATGGCCCAGGCCAGCTTGGAGCAGCCCATCAAGATGCCAGCCACGATGGCCAGGACGTTCGCCAGCAGCATCGAATTCCGCCTGGACGGGAAGGAGGGGAATGTTGGAGGGAGAGAGAGGATTGGAGGAAGCGCCAGGAAAGGGCAGAGAAGAGAGAGAGGAACATCTGGGGCGCCAGCACAGCATTCGAATTCAGGCTTCATCCAATCTCTGGGACAGCCGCGCTCGGCCCTTCATGGCAAGGAGGCCCACGGGGGACTCTTGGCGTTGGCACCAGGGGCTGGAAGTCCTGGCCTTGTGGGGGAGCCACCCCAGGCACTTCCCTTGTGGCGGGGCTCAACCTCCCCCCCCCCCCCCCGGTCGTAGCTTAATCTCAAGGCCCCCCTTTGGACTGGGGCCCCTTGCCCGGTTCCTCTCCCACGCCCCTCCTCTGCCGTTCTTTTTTTTAAAAAACAAAGTTTCTATTTTTCATCACCAATTTTAAATTCTTTTATAAACCAAATGTCACCTGGGTTTTCCCCTTTAACATCCTCTCACGTGCATAATTCATTTTGCATCATATTCCCATTTTCCAATTTCAGCCATATTGTTTTTTCATCTTAAATTTAAATTTCTTCTTAATACATAAACAACATCGTTATTTGCCCCTTCAAAGGTAAACCAGATTTATCGTTTCATTTTCCATCTGTCATTTCTATTTTACTACAGGTACCGGACAAATTCAATTTTTATACAATCAGCATTTAGCTTAGTTACCCACAATTAATAATGTTAATATAATTCCCTCACATCTTAGTTAGCTACATACCATTAACAATGTTGAAACACATTTCATTTTGTTCTTTCCCTTCCTCCTTTTCTAACCCTTTTCTCTCGGTCTCTCAAAAATCCCACTTCTTTTACGGTTCTCTTCTTCCCCCCCCCCCCCATTCACCGGCTTCTTCTTCCTCTCCCTTTCCTTCTTTTGATGCCTCCTCTGCCGTTCTTCACCTACCTGCCAAATCGGTTGACAAAAAACCCCACGGAGAAAGAGCCAATCATCCCTCCGACTGAGAAAATGGACACCGACAGGGACCACAGGGCGGTCAGGAGCTTCTCCGAGATGTAGTGTCCCGTCCGCTCCAGCGATGTGTCGTTGAAAAAGCCCTTGATGATCTGCAAGGACAGAGTGGGTGGGTGTGCTGTGTACATGCGTACAACGACAACAGAGCATTCTTCTAAAAAGGGAGCTCAGAGTTTCCGAAGCGGAAGAAGGGAGCAAAATGTGGGGAAGCGGAGAAGGAGCACGGTCAGACCACAAGGACGGCCAGGGGAGGAGAGGAGGACAACAACCAACCCAGGAGGTCTCACAAGTTCCCCTCATCAGGGCAGATGTCAAAAAGACCCCTGAAGAAGACCCCTCCTGCAGAGGACGAGGAGCTCCTGCCCAGGCCAAGCGCCCCCCCTCTCCTCCTCCTCCTCCCCCCCCCCCCGGTTTCCCAAAGGCCTTCCAGAAAAACAAGCAAATGGGGAGGCTGCCCACTATGAGGCCGGTGGTTGCGTTCACCCAACGTGACCCAGAGGGTCTTTGGCTGCTGGCCACCCGAAGTTCACACTCCTCCTCCTCCTCCTCCTCCTCCTCCCCCAAAGAGCAATGAGGCATCAGGGGCCACCGGTGGTGGGACAGAGAAGCACGCAAGTCCTTCCTAGTATCTACTTGAATAGCAGCATTCCTTGCCAATATCAGGTCCTCAAAGACTTGGACTGACACAGCTCAGGCTCTGTTTTGGCTAAGTTGGGACCCAGTTATCTCTCTCGAAATCGCATTTTCAAGAAGCTCTTTGTGCTCCTCATCCCATTCTATGAATGGCCCCTCATTCTGGATAAACTGCACGACAAAATCGGAGTTGTGCTTTCTGCCGCTCTGAGAAAAACCTCCAAGGTGGTCGTTTTTGGAGAAGAACAGGTGCCAAAGGAAAGATAATCAGACCGTAGATGTTCCCAGGATGAAATGAAGATGTGCAGGCGGAAGGCAACAATGAAGGCATCCAGGATCCAAAAAACCAGGAGGTTACTTAAGTAGATCCTGGCTGGGTAACTTTCAATGTTCAGACAAGTCAGGTTTTTCTCAATCCCCATGAGAAACTGCTCGCTGTCTCATGTTACAAGGGTATCTTCATCCGACCACACAGGGGTCTCCGATGCTTCTCCGATACCCACCAGGTTCATTCCATGAAAGAAGGGCTGGTAGATCTAAAAAGCTACGTTTCATTATGGGCAACTCTTTAAATGTACCCACAGTGTTAAATTGCTGGCAGGGCTGTAAAAGGCTTCCTTCCTTAAAAGGGAATTGGGGCTTTGTTAAAAGGGGGGGAAAGCCCCTCTCTGGCCGCAAGCAGCCCCCTGCCCACCCTGGACTGGATCCAGCTGCTCCTTTCAGGGTGGTACATACATGTGTGCACACGTGCGGGATCCTCTGCGCAGACACCAGGGGGCAGCAGGAGACCAGCCCAGAGACTGGCGGGTGAGCCAGGAGAGGAGCCCGTCTAGCCCTTATCCTGTCTCCTCTTCCCCCCCCCCCACCATGAGCGTAGAAGGCAGGATGCGGCACATGAGTCATCCTTTGGATGAGTGAGACTCACGCATTTCCTCCTCAATTCTTGCCATTTTCATGGCCTAATTCAGAGACAAATTATTTTGGACTCCCCTGAGTCATTTTCCTTTCCCTGTTGTGGCCACAGAGGGGGAAAAGGACAGCTGGGAAGGCTGGCAGGATGAAGGAGCCGGAGAGATTAAGGCTGCCGGCCGTTCTCTGCCACCATCATCCCTGGCAGTTCTCCTTGGTCCTTCCAGCCCCCTGTGACTCAGCAGATTCCTCCCCCCTCCCCAGAGCCTGCCAAGGATGCTTCACGGCTGGTCCCTGCCTGACCATGCTGGGCAAAGACGTCCAGCCCGCCTGGGTGGCACGTGGCTGGGGAGGCGTCCTCCTTCCTGGGAATGTCCTTGGGAGACTGGCTTGGCTTGCCAAGATGCCTCAGCCCACAGAGCCTCCCCCCCTCCCCAGCTGGCCAGAGGTTTGAAAGAGAGCAAGGGAGGGATATTTATCTCCAGCCTTGCAAGGATCCATTAATGCAGCTTTACAATTGAAATAAGAACTGCTCCGGGGCTCCTGGCTGGGTCCCTTCTCTGGACTCCCTGGCAGGGTCTCTCCAAAGGGCTAGAATCCCAGAGATCCATTTAATCTCAGCTGGAGTGGAAGATGATCCCAGGATCTTCTCCACTGCCCACTGCGGCTGCTGATGGATCTCCTTTGGAGGTGGGGGGGGGGGGTGTTATCCTTCTCAAACGGTTCCTTCTTTTTAGATCCTGAATAAAGGGGGTCATTTCCCCCCCAAAATGAATCTAGAGTGATTCTCATTCAAAATGCTCAACCATGCGAGTTGTCCAAAAATGGGGTGACTTGGCGAAGTTCTCCCGAGGGGAAGGTGAATCTCACTCCCCAAGGAAGGAGGACACCCAGAAGGCGCCTGATGAGACCTCAAGGGGACTCCTGGCGGGGGAGGCCTCACCGCTCTGTCCTTCCCCAAATTCTCCCTCCCCAAGGGAGGCTCAGCTGAGGCAGCCCCTCTGGCCCAGGATCCCCCCAGGAGCCCTCCGGCCACGCAGGGACTCTGCAGAAACAACCCCCGGCACCCCCGGGAGAGGAGGGAATTCTTCGTGTCCCCACGGAAAGAGGAAGGGCTGCAGCGGCTTCTGTGGCGGGAGGCGCAAATGGCAGCAGAAGGGGAACATTTCGAGGTCCGGAACCAGAAGGTGGAGACGGGGAGGCTCCCTTACCCCATTTCCCCATTTGAAGCCCTTCCCGGCTGCCTGGGGACAGGCCACTCTCTGGCGGGCCCTCCCCGAGCTGAAGGGAAGGAGGGAGGGGGGCCCAGCTGTTGAAAAACAGCTGCCAGAGCCAGGCAGCCTCATCCAGGCCATTGGCCACAGCGGGGGCTGCTCCACCGGGTGGGCGGCAGGTGCCGGGAAGGCCGAGCCTTCTGCAGAAAGGGCCCCTGGGGGGGAGAGGATCCTCCCCCTCTGAGCTCAGCCGTGCAGGAGCCCCCCCCCTCCCCCCCCGCCTGTTACTCAGCCCAGACACGGAGTCAGTTTGGCTTTCAGGGAAGGGAAAGGCCTCCTTGCTGCCCCCATCCCCGCCTCTGAGCCGGCCTGGATGGACAGAGGGCTGCCAGCTTCTGGCCTCGGCCCTTTTCCCCCAGGAGATGCTCCTTCCGCTTCCACGAAAGCCCCCGAGGCTCCGTGTCCTCCCCTTTCCCCCCCAAACAACACGGCAATGAGGAGCTCTCCACTCTCCCCCCCCCCCCCCGCACAACTGGAAGTTCCTCCTCCTCCTCCTCCTTCATTCTCAGGCGCCGGAGCGACTCCAGGGGGGCCCCTCCTCCCCCTGGCTCTGCCCCGGTGGCTCCTCCCCATCATCTCTGCTGCTGCTGCTGCAGAAAAGCCCCCAGGAAGCCTCGTCTGCCCCCTTACCTGCTCAGGAGCGTTGATGACTCCCGTATTGTACCCGAACTGGAGGGATCCGATGGCTGCCACGGACACAGCAGCCAGAAGCGGCAAGGTGATCTTCTTCTGAAACGACACCAGGGCCACAGTCAGCGTTTCCCCCCCCAAAGGCCAACCGCCTCGCGGCTCCCCTTAAGAAGGCAAAGCCCTCCGGTTCACCCTTCATGGGAGGGGGGGCTCCAAGCCAGCCGGGACCCCTGGAAACAGACCAATGATGGCGAACCTTTCCGGCACCAAGTGCCAAAAAGAGAGCCCGTGTGCGCACACCTCGGGGACGTGGCCCAGAAGAGGAGCTGCCCAGAGGGCATGCCGGCATTCGCACCTGCACCAGGCAGCTCCTTGTATGGTTTTCGGCATGTGTGTGTGTGTGTGTGTGTGTGTGTGTGTGTGTGTGACGATCAGCTGGCTGGCATGGATTCGCATGTGGAAACCAGAAGATCAGCTCTCCCAGTTTCCAGGACTGCCGCACGTGCAAAAGCCAGCTGATCATTGCGCATGCATGCGCACCCTTAAGAGCAACGGGCAGGCGCGCCATAGGTTTGCCATCACGGGCCTGAACAGTCCCTGGACTTCCCTTGGCAAGACCTCAGCGGCTCTGCCTCGCCTGCTCCTTCCCAGGGCTCGGGGCGGAGGGAGGAGAGAAACTGTGGGTGGGGGGCAGCTGGCAGTCAGGGTCCCTCGGCTGCTGGCCTGAACCCCCACACCCCACTCAAGGCACCTCTGGGGCACCGTCTCCTTCTGAGGGTAGTCAAAGGGCTTCTCTGCCTCTTGCCAAACTTCTACGGATGCCCAAAATGCCAAGAGCCTTTCCGCAGGTGGGACCCCCACCACCAAATCCTCAGATAAAACCCCTTAAGCCATCTCATCCCTTCCATCCCCCTCCCGTTATCCTTTCCCCAGCAGATGGGCTGACTACCCGCCCAAGAGCCCATGTTTCCATAGCAACAAGTAAAATGAACCATTTGATTCCTCCGCCCCCCCAGAACCCCCCCCCTTGCCTGACTCCTGGGTCCCCTTTGGGCTGGAGGGAGGCAAGCCATGTGGGAGGCCCCTATTATTTCAGGCTACTAGTGAAAAGGATCCCTGCCCTTGGTAGCTGTCACTTTGCACTTCCAAAATTAGGGAGTTCTTTTTGTATGTACGTAATAATTTTATCAACTATTACAATTAAAAATATAAAAATGAATAGAAACTGAAAGAATACAATGTTTAAAAGTGCAATAATTAAAAAATAGAATTAGTAAAAATAGAGTATATATATATATACGATAGATAAAATAGTTTCTTTCTTCACAGCAAAAAAGTATAAAGAATTTATAAGTAACTGTTCCCCTTCTATTAAAATACCGCAGACGATGCCTTCTTTCCCTCATCCTTTATTAAGAGTTACCAGAGTTAACAATGTATCTACTTTAACCTTGATCAAATAAACCAACTTTAAATTCCTTCTTTTTAACAAACGTAATCTTTAATCGCTTCAGATAATGTTCTAGAGCTTGATTTCATTATTTTTCTTCTCTCAAAAGTCTTCAAAATGTTAACGTCTGTTTTGTAAATCCAGTGTAAAATAAGTATCCTGGTTACTCTTTCAGTTTATATATGCCTTGTAATTATTGAGACATCAACTGGTTTCATTTATAAATATCCAGTGTAGGATTTTCCCATCTCATTCTTATGGCGTGTCATTTTAAAGGTGTCATCTTGCATGACATCTTTTAAAGATAGCCTATAATGGCAGATTCTTTAGAAATTAGCTTCGGGGTCCACAGTTCAAAAGCATCTTTCAGTACGTCCAATATTAAAGTTTTCTGCTTCATTTTATTTTAAGTCAGAGTTAAGTATTGTGCTCCTTTAATTATACTCTTTAGTTCTTTCTGGTTCCCTCTAGTGTCCAACCTTCAAAGTCCCATCCTATCTTTCTTTTTTTTAAAGAATGTATAACAGCATTTTTCCACAGAAAGTAGTCATATTATTAATTTCAAATTTTAATTTCAAATATATCAGGACTATTAATCAGTTTGCAACTTTCTAAAATCAACATTTTAATGAACCTTTTGCTCTTTATTGCACAAAAATGTCCTTAAACTTGCATTTAAAACTTATTTCACTAAAGATTGAAAGAAATTCAACTAGTATTGTGAAAACATGTTTCTCAACAGTCCTAAAATCTAAAAACAAAAATAATAAGCAATTTCCAAAAAGTGATTAGAAAAGGAAGTTACAAATCCAGTGTCCTTTTGAGGGCTGCAAATTGAGCAAGTCGCCTCTTTCCTCATCTCCCAGAGTTTCAAATTGACTGCAGATTGCCGCCTCCCCTTTAGGAGCAACTGTTTGGAGCACTTGTGGGTGATCCCAAGTTTTCTCTTGGTCCAGGGAGGAGGAATCTTTGCTCCCAGTGGTGTTCGGCTTCCTATTTCTTCCCCATTATTGTTTGCCTTTTAACTGCTTTACTGGCCTGGTTTGCTTGTTAATTTTTGTGATGCTAAAAGATAGCAGAAAGAGGCAGCGATCCTGTACTTCCACGGTTGCACAAATAGATTAAAAGGGACATTGAGAAGGGATTTAGTGCCCACTTTCATGATTGAGGTTGTGTCTTAAACCTCCAACAAACGTTCAGCTAAGGCTTCTTAGCACCCCTCCCAGCTACCACTCTTAAATACTCTTCAAAACAGGGAAAAATTACCCAGCAGGCCAAGGAAGGTATGTAAATTACCTAAGACTGAGGGCGAAGGGCTAAGGACCAACCCTAAGCCTAACCCAACAGCAGCCCTGGCTACAGAGCTACAAACCACGTGGCTCTTCCAAGGTCCGAAGGATTCCAGGCAACCAGACGGGGGTCCTGCCTGCTACCCCCAACGGAGGGAGGGGGGGTCTTGTTTCAGGCCACCATCCTTTGCAGCCACAACAGTAGAAGTGGGAGGGGGAGGCAACCAAATGGCAGGAAATCTGCAAGCGAGCTGCTCACCCCCTCCTCTCCCCTTCGCAGGTAAGGGGCCTTTGCAAGGAGGGGGGTGGATCTTGCCCCCCCTTTGCGGGGCGCTTGTTCCATCCCACCTCCAGATGACCTTGACGCCCGCGGAGGGTCTTCGCTAAGACTTCGGACGGGGGAGGCAGCCCTAGACGAGCCCGCCTCTCCCCCGGTGCCCTTCCGGAGCTCCAAACCACCCGGCCTTCGGTCTCCCGTTGCCCCCTTCGCTCCACCAACCCCTCTTCCTTCTCCTCCGAAGGAAGCCCTGCAAAGCAGCCGGCCGAGGTAGCCGGAGGAGTCCGCCAGAGTCCTCGCTGATACGGCCGTGGCGACTTTACAGCCAATGCATCTGGGGAAGCGACGCCCGTCCCTCCGCCCGGCTTCCCACGCGGGATTTCGAAGCCCCCCACCCTGCTCGGGCCAGAGGCCGATCCTTCCTTCCAACCAATGGCCCCTTCCCTGCCGGGTCCCCCCAAGCACTCTTGGCCCAAGCCCAGCCAGGCAGCCCAAAGGCCGCGCCTCTTTGGCCGCCCAGACCCTCGGGGGCCCCGACCGCCCCGCGACGCCCCCAGCGCTGACCTTGCTCTGCTCGGGGGGGCCGTCCGCCTCCATCCCTCGTCCGACCGTCGCTCCGTCCATCTCCGCTGCAGATGCGCCGACTCACGTCCGCCTAGATGCTCCCGCCGCCTTCGCCGCCTTTATGGCTGCTGGGTCCGGCAGGGCGGGGGCCCCGTCGGAAGAGAGGCGCGGCTGCCTCGCCCCCCGATGACGAGAGCGGGGCGGGCGGTTGGGCCACCAGACGGGCGGGGGCGGCTGAGGGGCTTCCAGCCTCCCCTCCCTCCCTCGCGCCGGGCTGGCGGGCCAAGGCGGCCAGAAGAGCCTCGCAGGCCAGCGCTCCCCTCGGCCCCTCCTGAGCCGGCGGGGAGGACCCGGCAGAGCCCCGAGGCTCTGTTCCAGCGCCGCAGCCGCTGCAAAGCCGGAGAAGCGGCCCCGGCTCCTTCTCCAGCTGCCCGCGCTCGGAAGCCGCGAGGAGAAGCTGCCCGGGCGGATTGCGGAGGCCGGCGACCCTCGGCCGCCCTCGCCCCCGGGCTTAGCCCGTGCTGAAAGCCGCTCGGCCGAAGGGAGCCCGGAGGGGGGAGCGGAACGGGGCAGCAGCCGGCAGGGGGCTGCTTGCTGCCTGGCACGGCCGAGGCTTCCTGGGGGCTTCCCCGCTTTGCTTCGGTCTCTGCCCGTTTCTGCTGGGGAGGGGGGCTGGGGGCTGGCGGGGCTTCTTCCTCCCAGGAAGCAGAGCCACCGAGCGGCGGCTGCTGAGAAAACCCCCCGGCACTTGTGGGCTTCCCGAGTTCCGGCCCGGCCGCTTACGAGTGCGACGTGCCGCCTTGCGAGGTGCCCCCCCCCCACCACTCCGAGTGGAAAGATTCGCTTCAGCATCACCACCAGACGCCGCACTGCCTTGCTCAGTTGCTATGGCAACCAGCCTGGCATCCAAAGAAAGCAGCCCTGCCAGGAACAGCAGCGGCTTCGGCTGGCACTTCCCTGGGTCACTGCGCCCAAAGGGACAATGAGGCTCTTGGTGGACTTTCCAACAGAGCCGAAGTCTCTGGGCTGGAGCCTTCTGGGTGGGGCCTACAGAATTTTACAGAGCTGAGGAAAGTCCGAGGGATGCCAGGAAAGCATTTTCTCTGTAGGAGGGATGGCAAAGGTTAGCCCCATCCATCCATCCAACCCTCCCAGGTGTTTTGCTCAAGTTCTACCAGGGTTTTTCATTCTAGGCCTAAAGCAAGTCGGGCAGGGGTTGCCAGTTGCCAGCCTCCCATCCTGTTTGGCTACTTTTTGTAGACTAGAATGGATGTGGGTGCTGTAGAAGGAGATGCTGCAAAGCCTCTGTACCATCTGAGGGGTCATTTAATTATCTCTGAACTGTTGCACTCCATTAAAAAATGGAAGTGACAGTGAATGGCCAAGGATAACACTGAGGGTTAAAAGGCTCATCATTGTATGAAAATAATTTTAAAAATACAGGTGGTTTTCCTTTTCTGAAAGTAGGGTTAATAAATATTAATAAATATAAAAGTTTTTGCCCTCTGATGCTAAGGAAAACTGCAATTGTCAGAAATATCTGCCCAACACTTGAATAATCTACCCCAAACATCCCACAAAAGTGGGGTGATAGACAGGCAGGCGGGGGGGGGCTCAGAAAGAGACTGTTATCGAGAGTCTGACATTCAGGATGAATCGGCCCCCTGGGCGTCTTGGGGAAAAAACGAATGGATATCCAAAGTCCGGTCAGGGAGACCGATGGAGCCACAGCTATTCTTTCCCCCAACATCTGGCAAATCCAGGTGATATTTTGGACACACCTGGCACAAATGGCACTCCAGGTTGGAAGCGAGAGCCCTGGGAAAGACGGGCGTTTGGCTTCTCTTGCTGTTATTTCTCTGCACAGGATGCCAGCTGTGGTGAACCAGCTCCACTTACACCCTTTGGAGCAGCCGTCCAAGACGGTGCCGAATGCTTTGGGTCGGAGGCTGCATCACAGAAAAGGGGGAATGAAAAACAGGAAAGGTAAAGGAGGCTCCATTTTGCCCCAAGTAGGTAGCATTCAAAAAGAAAAAATGAAGCCATGACACGGCTACTCAGGGTTAGGGTCAGGCAGATTTATTTATTTATTTATTTTGCCTGTGCACAAAAGGTGTGCGCTTACTCAAGTAAAGCCGTTCTATAATTAATTTCCCAAGAAGTCAGAGAAGCTGTTGGTGGCTGTGTGTGTGTGTTTTGTTTATTAACTGGTGATGAAACCAAAAGGGCAAAAGTGTAAACAGGAAGAAAACCTCTGAGCTCCTTTATTACTGCTAAAGAGGCAAGAGAGGGATCTGAGCCACCTGTTGGTTTTCACCTGTGCTCCTCTCAGGGAGTGTTACCGCCTGGGGAGGGGGGGGCAGCTGGACAAACCAGCCCAGCACTGTGTGTGGCCGAGTGGGGCAGTGGGTGGTGGTCCAAGCAGAGCTTCTGAGAGAGAGAGAGAGGCCGCAGAGGCCGTCCAGCTTCATCGCTACGCTCACCCTTGGATTTGGCAGTTATTTCTACCTGTGGAAACAACAGATCGATTTTTCTGGCCATTCACATTTCACTGAGTTGCCAAATGAAACTGGAGCCGAAATGTTGAACAGAAGAAATGGTCAGATGACAGCTAGGAATGGCGAATTGCATCACGCTTGACACTTTCGGTAATTTGATTGCAGCCGTCAGAGAGGAGAAGACATCCACAGCCCCTCTTCCCTGGCTGGGCTGCTTTCCCGACTCCTCCCCTTCAGGCCCACAGAACAGGCTCCTTTTTACCATTCTCCAAATTAGCCTCCAAACCAGTGGTGAAATAATTGTTACTACTGGTTCTGTGGGTGTGGCAAGGCTTGGTGGGCGGGGCTTGGTGAGCATGGCAGGAGGAGGATACTGCAAAATCCCCATTCCCTCCCTACTTGGGGGCCAGCTGGGGGTGGAATTTGCCGGTTCTCCGAACTACTCAAAATTTCTGCTACTGGTTCTCCAGAACCTGCCGAATTTCACCCCTGCTCCAAATCCTTCACCTTCTTTGTGATGATGCTAAGGAACCGGAACAAGTCCTGAGAAGACTGGTAAAAAGGAGTCGGTTCTGCTGGGCCTGCAGGAGAAGGAGTCTTCCGACCCAGGACAGAGAGCCTTCTTTCTCGCTGTTCTCGGGACTTCTTCTCCACCGGCGAAACCACCGGAGGAAGTGGGGGAGATCATAAGAAGCCCACAGGAAGCCAGAGCTGGGCCTCCAGGAAAGGGTGGGGTGGGCCACACGAAGTCCTTAACCTGGTTTTTTGAAGTTCTCCGTTCGAATGAGCGCACTCAAAGTATCAGTCAAGGCTTCGTCTTCCTTGCCGGGGGGGGGGGGGGTTGGGGGAGTCTAGAAGTGGATCCTACTTGACAATCTTTGCAGTAACCAAGAATGTTCTAAGGCCGTTCCAATTTTAGGTGGTCAGCAGATGAAGTGGCATCTCTTCAGGTAGGCTTCATGGAGCAGAAGGGGAACGGTCCAAAAAGCCAGAATGACTTTCAAATGTGTTGCAAGACAGGCAGAGGGTGGGTGATCTCGTGGCCAAGGCTTGATCCTTTGAGGACCTTCCAATCTGCACTGTTTGCTGCAGAAGGGCTGCCACTCAAAGGCCTCCAGCTCAGCAGGGCGCAGAGAGAGTTCAAGCACAGGCTTTTCCCACATCAACTGGGAGAAGGAAGGAAGGACTCTTGTCTTCGGAGTCTTTATCCACCCCTCCCCTTTAGTTGTGGGGTTGTGTTTTGAGTGAGCACCAATGTCTGGGGGCCCCAGCCCCCGCCCCCAGTATGAGGGCCAAACAGGGCCATTCTCACAAGCAAAGCCCTGAAGGGCATTTGAGTCAAGCCTCCCCCCCCCTGCCAATCACCGCAGGAAATCTGCAAAGCAGGAAAGAGATACAAAATTGGCAGGGTGGTGGTGGTGGTGGTGGTGGGAGTTTCACAGAGGGGTACTTGTTGATGGACCCTGGTTATTCCCCCCTCCTCCTGTAAAGTGGAGACTTCCTGCCTTCAGTTCTCTTGTCCTCAGAAGGGCCCTTAAGCTGAGCTGCCCCCCCCCCTTTGCTCCTCCCTGCACAGAAGCAGCAGAGGCAGCCCCAGGCGCTTCCCCCAGGCATTAACAGTTGTGGGGGGGGGAGGCTGTAGGGTTGGGGCAGAGCAGTCACAGCCCCTCCCAACAGGTAAGCTTCCTTCCAGGGGCCTGGCTGGTTGCTCTTCCCAGTCCCTCTGGCTGGCCGTCAAGGGCAGAGTGGGGAGGAGTGCAAGGCCCTCGTCCCAGCGGGGAGTAGTCTGGTTCTGCATTGCACCCACGGGTGTTTTCAATGTACCTCTTTACTGCCAGAGAAGGAGCAGAGAGGCAAATCCTAGGAAGGGCCGAATGGAGCTGCTGCTGCTGCTGCTGCTGCTGCTGTTTCCCTTCCTTTCCCTAAATAGCCAGGGGCTCTCCGGGTGGGTTGAAGCGGAGGGGAGCGCATGCTCTTCCGACGGGGGCTCCCAATGGGGGCCTCCTTCAGCGTCAAGCGAGCGGCGCAAGGCTGGCCCCGCTTCCTCCCCTCCCAGGGCCAGCGAGGCTCGTCCGGCCCAGCAGCTCCCGGGACTCAGAGAAGCGGGAGAGGAGGGCGGGCTGCTCGGCCTCTTCCTGCGGCTTGGAGCTCCGGAGGCCTCCCTGGAAGGTGGCTGTTTGCAGCGGAAAAGCGGGGCCGCCCTGGGCATTGACGGCCGCAGGGATGGGAGGAGAGCGAGTGTCGGAAAACAACACAAGGAAACACCTGAAGCGGCCGATCCTGCAGGCGAGAGGGGAGAGAAAGGCTGCCCCCCCCTCCCTCCCTCCCTCTCTCTCTCTCTCTCCCTCCCTCTCTCCCTCCCTCCCTCCCTCCCTCCCTCTCTCTCTCTCTCTCGTATGATGATGGAATTATCACATTCCAAAAGCAGCAAAGCCAAAGGCTTCTCCAGCCATAAAGTATCAAAGCTTGTAAACTACATTACACAATGAAACAGATTCTTAAGTCAGCCACAAAGGAAACGTCTCGTTTTTGAGAAAGGAAGCGGAAACTAGGGAGTCATTTGCAACCTCGAAGCTTAAATGTTACAATTGCTAGCAAATGCCTGAGAAAACATTTCAGCCACAGCAGAGCTGCGTTTTCAAAAGCGCATTGCAAATCCAGCATGACCTCAGCATGAAAGGGGGGGGGGGAGCGGAAGGTGACGGAGAGGAACAAGGGTCTTTCACCGAACAACAATCTGGGAGGGGAGAACATCCAATTGAGGAAGAGGAGGAGATGGCAGCAGCCGAGGCTGAGGAAGCTGCTGTCAGGGGAAGGTCCGAGGCTGGAGTTGCCATTGGAGCTGCTGCAGAAAAGGGAGGAGGGAGCGGCCCACAGAGAGCCGAAGGGCCACCTGGAAGCCACCATCATGCTGAGCTTAAAAACGCCTGGAGGGGAATGCCCAGCAGTTCTCGCTAAATTCTTGTGAAAACGGAAGGAAAATGTGTGGTGACACAGACAGGGGTGGTGGTGGGGGGGGGGGAAGTGGGGGAAATTTCCTGCAGGGGATGAGTCAGAATTGGGCTACTCCCAGTGGTGCTTCCGTGCAGAAATCTCCTCCTGGCCCCAAAGCACAGAGTTTTCTCCTCCCTCAACATCCAGACTGACCCACCCTAAGTGATGTCCTTGGACCAGGGAGATGATGAACCTCTGGTGTTCTTCAGTCTAACCGTGGGTCCCGCCAGAAGCTGCGTGGGATGAGGGGACCCAGGTGTTCCAGGAGCTGATGCTAGACGGGGGGGGGGGGCTTTTCTCTGGCTGCTCCAGGGGCCTCTTGGGAAGCAGCAGGCCTTCCACGGAGCTCCCAGCCCAGGAGCTTGTAGAGGAGCAGAGAGCACCTGGGTACGATCAGGGCAGGGAGCCTGCCTGGGCGTGTGGCAAAGGTCAGGGGGCCCAGAGGCTGGGAGAGGCTGGAGTCAGGAAAAACTGGATACAAATCATGACCTGGGGGTGGGGGGAGATTACTATGCAAAGGCTGTGCCCCTTCCCCATACTTGGGGGGAGGGTAGTTGCAGGAGCCCCAGGGAAGAGCCCCTCCTGGGTGAAGAGCCATCTCCATTCCTTCCCTAGGTTGGACCCTGCCTGAGGGGGAAGGCGTGACCCCCCCAGCCCACTTTGAAGTTGATCGCTGGGATCCCTTGGAGGTGACCGGAGGTAACCTCTCCCCCACTTCCCTGGAAAATGTTTATATCCCTTACCTGCCAGCAGGTAAGGGAGGCACTGGAAGAAGACTCACACGCCAGGTGGCCCCTGGTTGCCCACGTTGTTGGGAACCGAATGGGACAACTCGCCTGCAGGACAATTCAAGAAATGCAAAAGTTAAATTAGTTTCAATGGAACCGTGGCCAATAATAAAATAAAGTAAATCCTTAAAGTAAAATAAACAAATACAAGAGTCACTATTTCAAAGAAAACATGGCCACCAATGAGAAAAGTAATTCAATGGAATGATTCATACAGGGTCGGATTGTGGGCACATGGCTTTGTCTTCACTTATAAATTGTTTAAATTGCTGGCAGTCAGCTGCAACCCAAAGGTGACTAACTTTTATCAGTTTGTTTATGAACCTTTACATTTAGAAATTGTCCAGCTAAGCAAGCGTAGATGACATCAACTCTACAGCACTGGAGACTCTGATCTGGCTCCCAAGAATCTCTCCCCGTTAAGAAACAGGTGACCGACTGGCATTTGGGTTGGTTACGAAAAATGGATCTAAAAAATATTCTACAGCATCATCAGAGAGAGAGAGGGGGGGTGGAGGGGGGATAAAAAAGTAGATGACCTTTTGGGGAAAACAGGTCGTGTACCCATTTACTGTAGGAGGAGAGAAGTGTGCTTGAGGGTAAACTAGAAGGTGATTCTTGAGTGGATCTTGGTGTGCCCCCATTCCTAATTGCACCAGGAATCTCCTGGCTCAGTCCAAGCTGCCTTCATGCCACCTTTGCTGGCATCTCGCACAGTGACGTGGTCCTCAGCTGAATTGGGGCCAGCCAGGCCCTCATTTAGGCTCCGGACAGTCAGAAAATGGGGGCTGCTTCCTAGTTTCTTTTTTTAAGTTTCTTTTTTTTTAGTTCAGTATTTTTTTTCTGAATTTTGATGTCTTGATCCAGAACATTCATGAGGATCTGCACTGAAACTGCTGCCAGGGACTGCTGCCACCCCAATTTCTGTTTGGTCAGAGACTTCTGCTGCCTCAGGAGGCTTCCTGGCAGTTCATTGCTGCCTCCGGACAAGCTAACACGTCCAGCTGGAAACATGCGTTTTTCTTTTTAAACATCATCCACTTTGGCGGGTGGTTTCTTTGAGGAAAAACAGAGATTATTTGGACCCCACATCACTGCCAAGAAATTCCTCTTTTCTATTTATTTACACAGAAAGTATCAATATTCAGAATGAATATTTGCACAGTTTCTTTGTTTCCTGAAATATTTTTCCAGAAAAGCAAGCCTTTTCTACAAGGGCCAGTCCTCACCAAGGACTAGACCAGTGATGGAGAACCTTTTAGACTGCGTGCACGCACATATCCAAATGGGAAGGTGCACACATGTGCAGCAGAGACCCAAAGACAGCTGGCCGGCAGGAGGCTCGGCATCCCAACACCAGCAGCGTGGCAAGAGGCCTTTTCCTTTCGTGTGAGCTTCTCCTTGGTCGTTTGCAGGGAAACAGCAGCTGACGGAAGAAACGCCAAGGAGACCTGACCTGGGGCGATGGTGGGCATGCCAGCAGAGAGGGCTCTGCGTGCCACCTGTGGCAGGGGTGCCATAGGGCTGCCATCACGGGATTGGACACAGCCCCATCCACATGCAGTCGGGACTGAAAGTGCTGGGTGAGAAGATGTAGACATGAGAAGATGCCGCCTTCTCAGCCGTAGTTTGTCTTCTTAATCCACCCATTTAGCTTTGGTGGGAAGACGATGCTTCCCTCACATCCGACATCCGGGAGGATTTGGCCGAACCTCTTGCCGAAGGGCAGCCACCAAGCAGCGGTGGGAAGGTGGATGGAGGCCAAGGCTCTCTCCCTTGAAGGAGCCCTCGCACAAGAGTGTGCAAACATGCTGTGTTTGCTTCCTTAGGACTCCACCCCTAAAGATTTTGTGGTCCTGTTTAATCAAATAAAGACCTGGCTGAAGGTCAATGGGAACCGTCCAGTTTCCTCGTGGAAGGACAGGGGTCAGCGGGAGCTCTGCTCTTCTACGGAGGGGGGCAATTCCAGCCCTCCCACCCACCCACCCACCGGCTCCTCCTGGTCTTCCCTCTGAGCATGGAGGAGGTGCACAAGCCCCTCTTGGCCACCACAATTGTGCAGCCTTCCCTCTCAAGTTGTTATCATGATTCAAAGCCCCCCCCCAAGAGTTCTGTCAAAAGGTTTATTTCATTAATTCGTTGGTCGAACTTATCAAAGAAGTCTCAGTACCGGCACCGCAATAATAGCAGGAAAACAGGGCCCAAAGCCCGCCCCCCCCCAGGCAGCCGAGGCTGACCTCCACGGGAGGCTGTGGGCGGTTGAGGGGAACCCCCCCTTTCCCGCGCAGTCCTGCCAGCTGTGGAAGGTGAGGTCGGGTTACTCCGGAGCTGTTTTCCACCGCGGCTTTTTATGAAACGGCCTCAAAGTCAAAGATAAGGCTGGGAAAGAGGCAAACATTGGGGGGAGGAGGAGGGAGGGGGCCGGTTTTAAACCAACCCGGATGAGGCCGACTCCCAAATCCGGGACCAGGAGACCCGCAGGCGCCCCA
>NW_028261390.1:73415212-73460081 GCF_051295495.1 Thamnophis sirtalis
CCAGGAGCAGGCGAGGAGAAGGACCCCTCCCATGGCCTGGTTCCTCATGAGGAGCAGAAGCAAGAACTTTGCTCAAGCCAACATGTGTGCAATGAACTGCAGTGAAGCCCACCCTTCAACGTCTTCTCCTTCACCAGAGCAACCTGCAGTCCTTGCCCCCGTTTAGTGCTTGTGCTTTCCTTCTTCTCTTCCCCAACCGTGGGACCTTTTTGATGGCCAACTTCAGGGGAAAGGAGCCGACTTCACTGTGATCACACTAGGCCCACCAAGAGGCCCAGCGTGGAGTCCTTACCTCTGCGTAGGGGAAGAGCATGCCCACCAGGAAGTTGGAGGCCCAGTTGCAGAAACCAGCCACCGCCACGGCTGCAGGACGAGGGCCCTGGCTGAAGAGTTCGGACACAATGAACCACGGGATCGGTCCGGGTCCAATTTCAAAGAAAGCCACAAAGGCCAAAGTGCCAAAAATACTGATGTAGCTGATCCAAGTCTTGATATTCTGCAAAAACAAGAGAGTGTCGAGTGAACCTCTTGTAATCCCAGGGAGGCCCTGGTTGATCCCAACCATCTGCTCACCTGGGAATCAATCAACCAGGGACCTTTCTTGGGTCAGAAGGTCCAAGCAGAGACTGCGCAACTCCAGACTGCTCTGTTGAGCAGAGATGAGCAGCACCCACGGCTCATTCTTATTTCTGGCCTTGTTTGGCCAGGAAAACATTTTAGTCAAAGAAATGGCTAAAAGTGGAGAGGTACCTGGAGAAATATCACACGCCTTCTACACTTTCTACCTTCCCAACACACTTATACTGATTTGCTGGCACTTTGTGTTTCATCAGTTTTGGTTTCAATCTAATTGGCCACTTAAGCATTGGGAGTGTGTGTGTGTGTGTGTGTGTATAGTTCATTTTGATTCCTGCACTCCTAAACCGCTTGGGAGGAAGGCATCTCAAGGACTTTCTCTTCTTCTACAAACCCTGTAGAAGGGAATCTCTTATCTCTAAAAGGCAGCTGTGCAAAGTGGCCTTGATTGTCTTATTTCTATGCTTGATTGCACAACCTGTGACTGGGAGGAAACTTGATTAGTGGTTTCATGCATGGCGGGGGTGGGGGTGGGGTGGGGGTGGGAGGGTGGGAGGTAGAACCCCTAAGAGATGCAGCTCCAGACATGAAACTGCCATTCTGTTTCTCCAGGCGTGCAACTTCAGTCCAAATTGGGAGGGGGGCTACCACGAACCAGAAATGCTGCCACCTACCTTCAGCGCCAGGGCCACAGTCATGATGATTGCGCAGACAGCCATGCCTCCTAAGCCAACCAGGTGGAGGGTCCGACGCCCCGCCCACTCCACAAGGAAAAGCTGCAGAATGGGGAGAGGAGGACACACAGGATTGTGGTGGGCAGCAGGTCTCCCAACTGCCACCGTAGGGTCAGATACCAGGGAACGTTCCAAAAACTCTCCATGAAATGGTCAATTGGATCCTGTTGTGGTGACCACCGTCCTTGACTTCATTTACTGCACCCTCTGGAACCCCCCCCCTCAGCAGGGAGGTCCAGCGTGGGGCCACATTTTAAAGGCAACCCACACGGGCGCCTTTAGTGTTCATCTGATAGGCATCAGAATGTGATGAGCCCATCCCAGGTCAACTTGTTGGCCACACTCGATTTAAGCCCCATTTTCTTCTTTAACATCATGGCTCCCCACCAGCCCTCAAAGCCGCCCCTGATATTTTCTCCCACAAGATCCTCCAGATTTCCAGGAGGGTCTTTCACCTCAAACACCCCCCCCCAAATTCAGGGTGATCCCATCCTCTGCCACCACCTACCGACACCACAGTAAAGACGGTATTGACCACGCCGGCCCCGATGGTGGCGTAAACTGGTTGCTTGACTCCGGCATCTTTGAAGATCCCTGTGGAATAGTAGAAGACCTAGAAGGAGGAGGAGGAGGAGGAGAGCGGATGGCGGCATTTAGAAGAGGGAGGACAATTTGAGCTCTGCGAGAAGGACAGGAGAGGGAGGGAGGACTCTCTTGCGCCTCAGTGAGCGCCATTTCTTTGAAACCAGGAACCCAAAGCCAAACCAAAGTGCCAGGCCACCACAGGAAGATCCCCAAGCCCACAATGGTCACTGCGCACTGACCCCTCCTGCCCCTTTTGAACCACGCAGCAGAGGGGGCCTGCAGCGGGCATTCTGGCTCTCCCAGCAGGTCTGGGGATAGGTTCCTAATTCACCCGCCCGAGTGTTTGATTGTTGAACGAAAGTTGTGTTTTACTATTTTTTCTTTGTTCACATTTTGTTTTGTTTTTGATGTTGCACTTCCCTTCCTTGTGATTGTGAGCCGCCCTGAGTCCCCTCAGGGAAAAGGGCGGCCTATAAATTTTAATAAATTCAAATTCAAATTCAAAATTCAAATTCCTTATGGGTGCCCCTCTTATGGCTGCTCTCCCGCCTTCACACGGACCCAGCTCCTCCGGTCTCCCGCCAGAGAGATGACTGTCCCTCGGGGGGACCCACCGCGTTAATGCCCGAGAGCTGCTGCGAGAGTTGCAAGGCAATGGCAATGATGATGGCCTGGCGGTAGCTGGGGAGCGGAAGAGTTCTGGGATGGTGACTTTCTTCTCCTGGGACATCTTGGCGCTTTCCTCCTTCATCTCCTGGATGTCGCTGAACACGTCCTGGACGCCTCGCAGGCTCTGGAGCACTGAGGGGGAAAGGACACATGTGGCCGTCTCACTTTGGAGGGTCAGTCCTGCAGCCCTCTTTTCTCTTGGGTCTCTTGGCCTGCCACACTTTCTGTTATTCTACTGGGCATTTTCTATGGTGGGGAAATGGGAGGGGGGATTGTACGGAGTGAGATGCAATGTAGCCATAACAAAATTCCTTCCTAGAAATCCAAGGTCATCCTTGTCTCTGCACTTGGCCAGAACTGGGTGGGTGGAAGCTGCCAGCATGGCAGTGGGAGATTGGGCCATGGGATGGACTTGTGGGGGGGGGGGGGCAAGATCTTGAACTCTCAGCTGGGTGGGAAAGTTGGGAAGCTTTCAGATGTGCCAACGTGGCTCTTTTTAACAAATTGGAACTTTGAGCAATACTTTGCCTTGGACTCTGATTTAATTTCAGATGCTGTTTGGAACCCGGTTTATGTCTAGAAAAGATTCTTCCTGACGGAGCCGCTCGTCCTGCCCTGGTAAGGCAGCAAAGGGAGAAACAGAAACCCCTTCGCTAGCACTGGAGTTGACGGACAGCTAATAGTCCATCTTTCTTGGCCGGGAAGGAGAGGCTTCTGCGCACACATGGACTTTTGTGCTGTGCAGCGTTCCAGCGTGCCAGAACCTGATCCGCAGGACAAAGAAAGAATTGTTCCTGCCGGTTCAGCAGAGGGGGGCAAGAAAGGCGGAGATCTAACTTCGGAAACCACAGAGGGACCTCCTGCCCGGAGCCCTCCAAGATCTGGAGGGAGCAGCTGTGAAGACTCTGTTGCCCTTTTCTCAACAAGGAGGAAGGACAGCTGGGGTTTGAATCCAGCTGTGCCCTCCCCAGGAACCCTCTTCTTAGTGGGCAGAAAGTGAAATCCAGCAAGATCCAGAATGGGTACCTTTGACGGCCTTCTCCTCCTCCATCTTGTTGATCAGCAGGAAGCGGGGGCTCTCGGGGGCAGAAGGGCAGGGCCAGCAGCTGCAGGAGGGCTGGGATGACGGTGAACCCCAGCAAGAGCGGCCAGAGTTTCTCCGTCCCCAGGATGACATCCAGGCAAAGATCTGGGGGAAAGGCAAGAGAGGCCCCGTGGGGGTCAGGCCCCAAAGCCCCCAAAGACCAGGGAGGGACCAAGGCAGCTCCCTGGAGAAGCTCCTCCGTGGGGCTGCTGAGGCTCAAGGGGTCACTTCCTCCGCCCAGAGCAGACCCAGACGGTCCGAGACAAAGTCCTCCCCACCAAGCCCCAGACCCCACGGGGCTCATCCCACCAAAGACTCCTCTCCCTTGGAGCGCCCATCTCTTCTTCCCCAGAGAGGCAGCCATCTGCCTGCCTGCCCGCCTGCCGAGGGCTGTCTCACCTGGGCCACCAGGATGCCCACCACGATGCCCAGCTGGTTCAGGGTGCCAAAAGCCCCCCGCAGGGCAGTCGGGGAGACTTCGCTGATGTACATGGGCACCAAGCCGGTGCAGAGGCCGCAAAAGACCCCGACGATGAAGCGCCCGATGATCAGCATCTCCATGGCCCAGGCCAGCTTGGAGCAGCCCATCAAGATGCCAGCCACGATGGCCAGGACGTTCGCCAGCAGCATCGAATTCCGCCTGGACGGGAAGGAGGGGAATGTTGGAGGGAGAAGAGAGGATTGGAGGAAGCGCCAGGAAAGGGCAGAGAAGAGAGAGAGGAACATCTGGGGCGCCAGCACAGCATTCGAATTCAGGCTTCATCCAATCTCTGGGACAGCCGCGCTCGGCCCTTCATGGCAAGGAGGCCCACGGGGGACTCTTGGCGTTGGCACCAGGGGCTGGAAGTCCTGGCCTTGTGGGGGAGCCACCCAGGCACTTCCCTTGTGGCGGGGCTCAACCTCCCCCACCCCGGTCGTAGCTTAATCTCAAGGCCCCCCTTTGGACTGGGGCCCCTCGCCCGGTTCATCTCCCACGCCCCTCCTCTGCCCTTCTTTTTTTAAAAAACAAAGGTTTTTATTTTTCATCACCAATTTTAAAATTCTTCTATAAACCAAATGTCACCCGGGTTTTCCCCTTTAACATCCTCTCACGTGCATAATTCATTTTGCATCATATTCCCATTTTCCAATTTCAGCCATATTGTTTTTTCATCTTAAATTTAAATTTCTTCTTAATACATAAACAATATCGTTATTTGCCCCTTCAAAGGTAAACCAGATTTATCGTTTCATTTTCCATCTGTCATTTCTATTTTACTACAGGTACCGGACAAATTCAATTTTTTATGCAATCAGCATTTAACTTAGTTACCCACAATTAATAATGTTACTATAATTCCCTCACATCTTAGTTAGCTACATACCATCAACAATGTTGTAACACATTTCATTTTGTTCTTTCCCTTCCTCCTTTTCTAACCCTTTTCTCTCGGTCTCTCAAAAATCCCACTTCTTTTACGGTTCTCTTCTCCCCCCCCCCCCCCCATTCACCGGCTTCTTCCTCTTCTCCCTTTCCTTCCTTTGATGCCTCCTCTGCCGTTCTTCACCTACCTGCCAAATCGGTTGACAAAAAACCCACGGAGAAAGAGCCAATCATCCCTCCGACTGAGAAAATGGACACCGACAGGGACCACAGGGCGGTCAGGAGCTTCTCCGAGATGTAGTGTCCCGTCCGCTCCAGCGATGTGTCGTTGAAAAAGCCCTTGATGATCTGCAAGGACAGAGTGGGTGGGTGTGCTGTGTACATGCGTACAACGACAACAGAGCATTCTTCTAAAAAGGGAGCTCAGGAGTTTCCGAAGCGGAAGAAGGAGCAAAATGTGGGGAAGCGGAGAAGGAGCACCGTCAGACCACAAGGACGGCCAGGGGAGGAGAGGAGGACAACAACCAGCCCAGGAGGTCTCACAAGTTCCCCTCATCAGGGCAGATGTCAAAAAGACCCCTGAAGAAGACCCCTCCTGCAGAGGACGAGGAGCTCTGCCCAGGCCAAGCGCCCCCCCTCTCCTCCTCCTCCTCCCCCCCCGGTTTCCCGAAGGCCTTCCAGAAAAACAAGCAAATGGGGAGGCTGCCCACTGTGAGGCCGGTGGTTGCGTTCACCCAACGTGACCCAGAGGGTCTTTGGCTGCTGGCCACCCGAAGTTCACACTCCTCCTCCTCCTCCTCCTCCTCCTCCCCCAAAGAGCAATGAGGCATCAGGGCCACCGGTGGTGGGACAGAGAAGCACGCAAGTCCTTCCTAGTATCTACTTGAATAGCAGCATTCCTTGCCAATATCAGGTCCTCAAATACTTGGACTGACACAGCTCAGGCTCTGTTTTGGCTAAGCTGGGACCCAGTTATCTCTCTCGAAATCGCATTTTCAAGAAGCTCTTTGTGCTCCTCATCCCATTCTATGAATGGCTCCTCATTCTGGATAAACTGCACGACAAAATCGGAGTTGTGCTTTCTGCCGCTCTGAGAAAAACCTCCAAGATGGTCGTTTTTGGAGAAGAACAGGTGCCAAAGGAAAGATAATCAGACCGTAGATGTTCCCAGGATGAAATGAAGATGTGCAGGCGGAAGGCAACAAGGAAGGCATCCAAGATCCAAAAAACCAGGAGATTACTTAAGTAGATCCTGGCTGGGTAACTTTCAACGTTCAGACAAGTCAGGTTTTTCTCAATCCCCATGAGAAACTGCTCGCTGTCTCATGTTACAAGGGTATTTTCATCCGACCACACAGGGGTCTCCGATGCTTCTCCGACACCCACCAGGTTCATTCCATGAAAGGGCGGCTGGTAGATCTAAAAAGCTACGTTTCATTATGGGCAACTCTTTAAATGTACCCACAGGGTTAAATTGCTGGCAGGGCTGTAAAAGGCTTCCTTCCTTAAAAGGGAATTGGGGCTTTGTTAAAAGGGGGGGAAAGCCCCTCTCTGGCCGCAAGCAGCCCCCTGCCCACCCTGGACTGGATCCAGCTGCTCCTTTCAGGGTGGTACATACATGTGTGCACACGTGCGGGATCCTCTGCGCAGACACCAGGGGGCAGCAGGAGACCAGCCCAGAGACTGGCGGGTGAGCCAGGAGAGGAGCCCGTCTAGCCGTTATCCTGTCTCCTCTTCCCCCCCCCCCCACCATGAGCGTAGAAGGCAGGATGCGGCACATGAGTCATCCTTTGGATGAGTGAGACTCACGCATTTCCTCCTCAATTCTTGCCATTTTCATGGCCTAATTCAGAGACAAATTATTTTGGACTCCCCTGAGTCATTTTCCTTTCCCTGTTGTGGCCACAGAGGGGGAAAAGGACAGCTGGGAAGGCTGGCAGGATGAAGGAGCCGGAGAGATTAAGGCTGCCGGCCGGTCTCTGCCACCATCATCCCTGGCAGTTCTCCTTGGTCCTTCCAGCCCCCTGTGACTCAGCAGATTCCTCCCCCCTCCCCAGAGCCTGCCAAGGATGCTTCACGGCTGGTCCCTGCCTGACCATGCTGGGCAAAGACGTCCAGCCCGCCTGGGTGGCACGTGGCTGGGGAGGTGTCCTCCTTCCTGGGAATGTCCTTGGGAGACTGGCTTGGCTTGCCAAGATGCCTCAGCCCACAGAGCCCCCCCCCTTCCCCAGCTGGCCAGAGGTTTGAAAGAGAGCAAGGGAGGGATATTTATCTCCAGCCTTGCAAGGATCCATTAATGCAGCTTCACAGTTGAAATAAGACCTGCTCCGGGGCTCCTGGCTGGGTCTCTCCAAAGGGCTAGAATCCCAGAGATCCATTTAATCTCAGCTGGAGTGGAAGATGTTCCCAGGATCTTCTCCACTGCCCACTGCGGCTGCTGATGGATCTCCTTTGGAGGTGGGGGTGGGGGGTGTTATCCTTCTCAAATGGTTCCTTCTTTTTAGATCCTGAATAAGGGGGGGGTCATTTCCCCCCAAAAATGAATCTAGAGTGATTCTCATTCAAAATGCTCAACCATGTGAGTTGTCCAAAAATGGGGTGACTTGGCGAAGTTCTCCCGAGGGGAAGGTGACTCTCACTCCCCAAGGAAGGAGGACACCCAGAAGGCGCCTGATGAGACCTCAAGGGGACTCCTGGCGGGGGAGGCCTCCCCACTCTGTCCTTCCCCCAATTCTCCCTCCCCAAGGGAGGCTCAGCTGAGGCAGCCCCTCTGGCCCAGGATCCCCCCAGGAGCCCTAACCCTAACCCTAACCCCGGCACCCCCAGGAGAGGAGGGAATTCGTGTCCCCACGGAAAGAGGAAGGGCTGCAGCGGCTTCTGTGGCGGGAGGCACAAATGGCAGCAGAAGGGGAACATTTCGAGGTCCAGAACCAGAAGGTGGAGACGGGGAGGCTCCCTTACCCCATTTCCCCGTTTGAAGCCCTTCCCGGCTGCCTGGGGACAGGCCACTCTCTGGCGGGCCCTCCCCGAGCTGAAGGGAAGGAGGGAGGGGAGCCCAGCTGTTGAAAAACAGCTGCCAGAGTCAGGCAGCCTCATCCAGGCCATTGGCCACAGCGGGGGCTGCTCCACCGGGTGGGCGGCAGGTGCCGGGAAGGCCGAGCCTTCTGCAGAAAGGGCCCCTGGGGGGGGAGAGGATCCTCCCCCTCTGAGCTCAGCCGTGCAGGAGCCCCCCCCCTCCCCCCGCCTGTTACTCAGCCCAGACACTGAGTCAGTTTGGCTTTCAGGGAAGGGAAAGGCCTCCTTGCTGCCCCCATCCCCACCTCTGAGCCGGCCTCGGTGGACAGAGAGCTGCCAGCTTCTGGCCTCGGCCCTTTTTCCCCAGGAGATGCTCCTTCCGCTTCCACGAAAGCCCCCGAGGCTCCGTGTCCTCACCTTTTCCCCCCAAACAACACGGCAATGAGGAGCTGTCCACTCTCCCGCCGCACAACTGGAAGTTCCTCCTCCTCCTCCTTCATTCTCAGGCGCCTGAGCGACTCCAGGGGGGCCCCTCCTCCCCCTGGCTCTGCCCCGGTGGTTCCTCCCCATCATCTCTGCTGCTGCTGCAGAAAACCCCCAGGAAGCCTCGTCTGCCCCCTTACCTGCTCAGGAGCGTTGATGACTCCCGTATTGTACCCGAACTGGAGGGATCCAATGGCTGCCACGGACACAGCAGCCAGAAGCGGCAAGGTGATCTTCTTCTGAAACGACACCAGGGCCACAGTCAGCGTTTCCCCCCCAAAGGCCAACCGCCTCGCGGCTCCCCTTAAGAAGGCAAAGCCCTCCGGTTCACCCTTCATGGGAGGGGGGGATCCAAGCCAGCCGGGACCCCTGGAAACAGACCAATGATGGCGAACCTTTCCGGCACCAAGTGCCAAAAAGGGAGCCCGTTTGTGTGCACACCTCGGGGACGTGGCCCAGAAGAGGAGCTGCCCAGAGGGCGTGCCGGCATTCGCACCTGCACCAGGCAGCTCCTTGTATGGTTTTCGGCGTGTGTGTGTGTGTGTGTGTGTGTGTGAGACGATCAGCTGGCTGGAGTGGATTCGCATGTGGAAACCAGAAGATCAGCTCCCCCAGTTTCCAGGACTGCCACACGTGCAAAAGCCAGCTGATCATTGCGCATGCATGCACACCCTTAAGAGCAACGGGCAGGCGCGCCATAGGTTTGCCATCACGGGCCTGAACAGTCCCTGGACTTCCCTTGGCAAGACCTCAGCGGCTCTGCCTCGCCTGCTCCTTCCCAGGGCTCGGGGCGGAGGGAGGAGAGAAACTGTGGGTGGGGGGCAGCTGGCAGTCAGGGTCCCTCGGCTGCTGGCCTGAACCCCCACACCCCACTCAAGGCACCTCTGGGGCACCGTCTCCTTCTGAGGGTAGTCAAAGGGCTTCTCTGCCTCTTGCCAAACTTCTACGGATGCCCAAAATGCCAAGAGCCTTTCCGCAGGTGGGACCCCACCACCAAATCCTCAGATAAAACCCCTTAAGCCATCTCATCCCTTCCATCCCCCCCCCCCGTTATCCTTTCCCCAGCAGATGGGCTGACTACCCGCCCAAGAGCCCATGTTTCCATAGCAACAAGTAAAATGAACCATTTGATTCCTCCGCCCCCCAGAACCCCCCCCTTGCCTGACTCCTGGGTCCCCTTTGGGCTGGAGGGAGGCAAGCGATGTGGGAGGCCCCTATTATTTCAGGCTACTAGTGAAAAGGATCCCTGCCCTTGGTAGCTGTCACTTTGCACTTCCAAAATTAGGGAGTTCTTTTTGTATGTACGTAATAATTTTATCAACATTACAATTAAAAATATAAAAATGAATAAAAACTGAAAGAATACAAATGTTTAAAAATGCAATAATTAAAAAATAGAATAGAATTAGTAAAAATAGAGTATATATATATATATATATATATATGATAGATAAAATCGTTTCTTTCTTCACAGCAAAAAAGTATAAAGAATTTATAAGTAACTGTTCCCCTTCTATTAAAATACCGCAGACGATGCCTTCTTTCCCTCATCCTTTATTAAGAGTTACCAGAGTTAACAATGTATCTACTTTAACCTTGATCAAATAAACCAACTTTAAATTCCTTCTTTTTAACAAACATAATCTTTAATCGCTTCAGATAATGTTCTAGAGCTTGATTTCATTTTTTTTCTTCTCTCAAAAGTCTTCAAAATGTCTGTTTTGTAAATCCAGTGTAAAATAAGTATCCTGGTTACTCTTTCAGTTTATATATGCCTTGTAATTATTGAGACATCAACTGGTTTCATTTATAAATATCCAGTGTAGGATTTTCCCATCTCATTCTTATGGCGTGTCATTTTAAAGGTGTCATCTTGCATGACATCTTTTAAAGATAGCCTATAATGGCAGATTCTTTAGAAATTAGCTTCGGGGTCCACAGTTCAAAAGCATCTTTCAGTACGTCCAATATTAAAGTTTTCTGCTCCATTTTATTTTAAGTCAGAGTTAAGTATTGTTCTCCTTTAATTATACTCTTTAGTTCTTTCTGGTTCCCTCTAGTGTCCAACCTTCAAAGTCCCATCCTATCTTTCTTTTTTTTAAGAATGTATAACAGCATTTTTCCACAGAAAGTAGTCATATTATTAATTTCAAATATATCAGGACTATTAATCAGTTTGCAACTTTCTAAAATCAACATTTTAATGAACCTTTTGCTCTTTATTGCACAAAAATGTCCTTAAACTTGCATTTAAAACTTATTTCACTAAAGATTGAAAGAAATTCAACTAGTATTGTGAAAACATGTTTCTCAACAGTCCTAAAATCTAAAAACAAAAATAATAAGCAATTTCCAAAAAGTGATTAGAAAAGGAAGTTACAAATCCATTGTCCTTTTGACGGCTGCAAATTGAGCAAGTCGCCTCTTTCCTCATCTCCCAGAGTTTCAAATTGACTGCAGATTGCCGTCTCCCCTTTAGGAGCAACTGTCTGGAGCACTTGTGGGTGATCCCAAGTTTTCTCTTGGTCCAGGGAGGAGGAATCTTTGCTCCCAGTGGTGTTCGGCTTCCTATTTCTTCCCCATTATTGTTTGCCTTTTAACTGCTTTACTGGCCTGGTTTGCTTTTTAATTTTTGTGATGCTAAAAGATAGCAGAAAGAGGCAGCGATCCTGTACTTCCACGGTTGCACAAATAGATTAAAAGGGACATTGAGAAGGGATTTAGTGCCCACTTTCATGATTGAGGTTGTGTCTTAAACCTCCAACAAACGTTCAGCTAAGGCTTCTTAGCACCCCTCCCAGCTACCACTCTTAAATACTCTTCAAAACAGGGAAAAATTACCCAGCAGGCCAAGGAAGGTATGTAAATTACCTAAGACTGAGGGCGAAGGGCTAAGGACCAACCCTAAGCCTAACCCAACAGCAGCCCTGTAGCTACAGAGCTACAAACCACGTGGCTCTTCCAAGGTCCGAAGGATTCCAGGCAACCAGACGGGGGTCCTGCCTGCTACCCCCAACGGAGGGAGGGGGGGGTCTTGTTTCAGGCCACCATCCTTTGCAGCCACAACAGTAGAAGTGGGAGGGGGAGGCAACAAAATGGCAGGAAATCTGCAAGCGAGCTGCTCGCCCCCTCCTCTCCCCTTCGCAGGTAAGGGACCTTTGCAAGGAGGGGGGTGGATCTTGCCCCCCCCCCTTTGCGGGGCGCTTGTTCCATCCCACCTCCAGATGACCTTGACGCCCGCGGAGGGTCTTCGCTAAGACTTCGGACGGGGGGGGGGCAGCCCTAGACGAGCCCGCCTCTCCCCCGGTGCCCTTCCGGAGCTCCAAACCACCCGGCCTTCGATCTCCCGTTGCCCCCTTCGCTCCACCAACCCCTCTTCCTTCTCCTCCGAAGGAAGCCCTGCAAAGCAGCCGGCCGAGGTAGCCGGAGGAGTCCGCCAGAGTCCTCGCTGATACGGCCGTGGCGACTTTACAGCCAATGCATCTGGGGAAGCGACGCCCGTCCCTCCGCCCGGCTTCCCACGCGGGATTTCGAAGCCCCCCACCCTGCTCGGGCCAGAGGCCGATCCTTCCTTCGAACCAATGCCCCCTTCCCTGCCGGGTCCCCCCAAGCACTCTTGGCCCAAGCCCAGCCAGGCAGCCCAAAGGCCGCGCCTCTTTGGCCGCCCAGACCCTCGGGGGCCCCGACCGCCCCGCGACGCCCCCAGCGCTGACCTTGCTCTGCTCGGGGGGGCCGTCCGCCTCCATCCCTCGTCCGACCGTCGCTCCGTCCATCTCCGCTGCAGATGCGCCGACTCACGTCCGCCTAGATGCTCTCGCCGCCTTCGCCGCCTTTATGGCTGCTGGGTCCGGCAGGGCGGGGGCCCCGTCGGAAGAGAGGCGCGGCTGCCTCGCCCCCCGATGACGAGAGCGGGGCGGGCGGTTGGGCCACCAGACGGGCGGGGGCGGCTGAGGGGCTTCCAGCCTCCCCTCCCTCCCTCGCGCCGGGCAGGCGGGCCAAGGCGGCCAGAAGAGCCTCGCAGGCCAGCGCTCCCCTCGGCCCCTCCTGAGCCGGCGGGGAGGACCCGGCAGAGCCCCGAGGCTCTGCTCCAGCGCCGCAGCCGCTGCAAAGCCGGAGAAGCGGCCCCGGCTCCTTCTCCAGCTGCCCCCGCTCGGAAGCCGCGCGGAGAAGCTGCCCGGGCGGGTTGCGGAGGCCGGCGACCCTCGGCCGCCCTCGACCCCGGGCTTAGCCCGTGCTGAAAGCCGCTCGGCCGAAGGGAGCCCCGGAGGAGGGAGCGGAACGGGGCAGCAGCCGGCAGGGGGCTGCTTGCTGCCTGGCACTGCCGCGGCTTCCTGGGGGCTTCCCCGCTTTGCTTCGGTCTCTGCCCGTTTCTGCCGGGGAGGGGGGCTGGGGGCTGGCGGGGCTTCTTCCTCCCAGGAAGCAGAGCCACCGAGCGGCGGCGGCGGCGGCGGCGGCTGCTGAGAAAACCTCCCGGCACTTGTGGGCTTCCTGAGTTCCGGCCCGGCCGCTTACGAGTGCGACGTGCCGCCTTGCGAGGTGCCCCCCCCCCCCACCACTCCGAGTGGAAAGATTCGCTTCAGCATCACCACCAGACGCCGCACTGCCTTGCTCAGTTGCTATGGCAACCAGCCTGGCATCCAAAGAAAGCCGCCCTGCCAGGAACAGCAGCGGCTTCGGCTGGCACTTCCCTGGGTCACTGCGCCCAAAGGGACAATGAGGCTCTTGGTGGACTTTCCAACAGAGCCGAAGTCTCTGGGCTGGAGCCTTCTGGGTGGGGCCTGCAGAATTTTACAGAGCTGAGGAAAGTCCGAGGGGTGCCAGGAAAGCATTTTCTCTGTAGGAGGGATGGCAAAGGTTAGCCCCATCCATCCATCCATCCATCCACCCAACCCTCCCAGGTGTTTTGCTCAAGTTCTACCAGGGTTTTTTATTCTAGGCCTAAAGCAAGTCGGGCAGGGGTTGCCAGTTGCCAGCCTCCCATCCTGCTTGGCTACTTTTTGTAGACTAGAATGGATGTGGGTGCTGTAGAAGGAGATGCTGCAAAGCCTCTGTACCATCTGAGGGGTCATTTAATTTATCTCTGAACTGTTGCACTCCATTAAAAAATGGAAGTGACAGTGAATGGCCAAGGATAACACTGAGGGTTAAAAGGCTCATCATTGTATGAAAATAATTTTAAAAATACAGGTGGTTTTCCTTTTCTGAAAGTAGGGTTAATAAATATTAATAAATATAAAAGTTTTTGCCCTCTGATGCTAAGGAAAACTGCAATTGTCAGAAATATCTGCCCAACACTTGAATAATCTACCCCAAACATCCCACAAAGGTGGGGTGATAGACAGGCAGGCGGGGGGGGGCCCTCAGAAAGAGACTGTTATGGAGAGTCTGACATTCAGGATGAATCGGCCCCCCTGGGCGTCTTGGGGAAAAAACGAATGGATATCCAAAGTCCGGCCAGGGAGACCGATGGAGCCACAGCTATTCTTTCCCCCAACATCTGGCAAATCCAGGTGATATTTTGGACACACCTGGCACAAATGGCACTCCAGGTTGGAAGCGAGAGCCCTGGGAAAGACGGGCGTTTGGCTTCTCTTGCTGTTATTTCTCTGCACAGGATGCCAGCTGTGGTGAACCAGCTCCACTTACAGGCTTTGGAGCAGCCGTCCAAGACGGCACCGAATGCTTCGGGTCGGAGGCTGCATAACAGAAATGGGGGAATTAAAAACAGGAAAGGTAAAGAAGGCTCCATTTTGCCCCAAGTAGGTAGCATTCAAAAAGAAAAAATGAAGCCATGGCACGGCTACTCAGGGTTAGGGTCAGGCAGAGATATTTATTTTTTTTGCCTGTGCACAAAAGGTGTGTGCTTACTCAAGTAAAGCCGTTCTATAATTAATTTCCCAAGAAGTCAGAGAAGCTGTTGGTGGCTGTGTGTGTGTTTTGTTTATTAACTGGTGATGAAACCAAAAGGGCAAAAGTGTAAACAGGAAGAAAACCTCTGAGCTCCTTTATTACTGCTAAAGAGGCAAGAGACGGATCTGAGCCACCTGTTGGTTTTCACCTGTGCTCCTCTCAGGGAGTGTTACCGCCTGGGGAGGGGGGGGGCAGCTGGACAAACCAGCCCAGCACTGTGTGTGGCTGAGTGGGGCAGTGGGTGGTGGTCCAAGCAGAGCTTCTGAGAGAGAGAGAGAGGCCGCAGAGGCCGCCCAGCTTCATCGCTACGCTCACCCTTGGATTTGGCAGTTATTTCTACCTGTGGAAACAACAGATCGATTTTTCTGGCCATTCACATTTCACTGAGTTGCCAAATGAAACTGGAGCCGAAATGTTGAACAGAAGAAATGGTCAGATGACAGCTAGGAATGGCGAATTGCATCACGCTTGACACTTTCGGTAATTTGATTGCAGCCGTCAGAGAGGAGAAGACATCCCTGGCTGGGCTGCTTTCCCGACTCCTCCCCTTCAGGCCCACAGAACAGGCTCCTTTTTACCATTCTCCAAATTAGCCTCCAAACCAGTGGTGAAATAATTGTTACTACTGGTTCTGTGGGTGTGGCGTGGCTTGGTGGGCGTGGCTTGGTGAGCATGGCAGGAGGAGGATACTGCAAAATCCCCATTCCCTCCCTACTTGGGGGCCAGCTGGGGGTGGAATTTGCCGGTTCTCCGAACTACTCAAAATTTCTGCTACTGGTTCTCCAGAACCTGCCGAATTTCACCCCTGCTCCAAATCCTTCACCTTCTTTGTGATGATGCTAAGGAACCGGAACAAGTCCTGAGAAGACTGGTAAAAAGGAGTCGGTTCTGCTGGGCCTGCAGGAGAAGGAGTCTTCCGACCCAGGACAGAGAGCCTTCTTTCTCGCTGTTCTCGGGACTTCTTCTCCACCGGCGAAACCACCGGAGGAAGTGGGGGAGATCATAAGAAGCCCACAGGAAGCCAGAGCTGGGCCTCCAGGAAAGGGTGGGGTGGGCCACACGAAGTCCTTAACCTGGTTTTTTGAAGTTCTCCGTTCGAATGAGCGCACTCGAAGTATCAGTCAAGGCTTCGTCTTCCTTGCCGGGGGGTGGGGGTGGGGGAGTCTAGAAGTGGATCCTACTTGACAATCTTTTGAGTAACCAAGAATGTTCTAAGGCCATTCCAATTTTAGGTGGTCAGCAGATGAAGTGGCATCTCTTCAGGTAGGCTTCATGGAGCAGAAGGGGGAACGGTCCAAAAAGCCAGAATGACTTTCAAATGTGTTGCAAGACAGGCAGAGGGTGGGTGATCTCGTGGCCAAGGGCTTGATCCTTTGAGGACCTTCCAATCTGCACTGTTTGCCTGCAGAAGGTCTGCCACTCAAAGGCCTCCAGCTCAGCAGGGCGCAGAGAGAGTTCAAGCACAGGCTTTTCCCACATCAACTGGGAGAAGGAAGGAAGGACTCTTGTCTTCGGAGTCTTTATCCACCCCTCCCCTTTAGTTGTGGGGTTGTGTTTTGAGTGAGCACCAATGTCTGGGGGCCCCAACCCCCTCCCCCAGTATGAGTGCCAAACAGGGCCATTCTCACAAGCAAAGCCCTGAAGGGCATTTGAGTCAAGCCTCCCCCCCTGCCAATCACCGCAGGAAATCTGCAAAGCAGAAAAGAGATACAAAATTGGCAGGGGGTGGCGGTGGTGGTGGTGGTGGTGGGAGTTTCACAGAGGGGTACTTGTTGATGGACCCTGGTTATTCCCCCTCCCTCCTCCTGTAAAGTGGAGACTTCCTGCCTTCGGTTCTCTTGTCCTCAGAAGGGCCCTTAAGCTGAGCTGCCCCCCCCCTTTGCTCCTCCCTGCACAGAAGCAGCAGAGGCAGCCCCAGGCGCTTCCCCCAGGCATTAACAGTTGTGGGGGGGGGAGGCTGTAGGGTTGGGGCAGAGCAGTCACAGCCCCTCCCAACAGGTAAGCTTCCTTCCAGGGGCCTGGCTGGTTGCTCTTCCCAGTCCCTCTGGCTGGCCGTCAAGGGCAGAGTGGGGAGGAGTGCAAGGCCCTCGTCCCAGCGGGGAGTGGTCTGGTTCTGCATTGCACCCACAGGTGTTTTCAATGTACCTCTTTACTGCCAGAGAAGGAGCAGAGAGGCAAATCCTAGGAAGGGCCGAATGGAGCTGCTGCTGCTGCTGCTGTTTCCCTGCCTTTCCCTAAATAGCCAGGGGCTCTCCGGGTGGGTTGAAGCGGAGGGGAGCGCATGCTCTTCCGACGGGGGCTCCCAATGGGGGCCTCCTTCAGCGTCAAGCGAGCGGCGCAAGGCTGGCCCCGCTTCCTCCCCTCCCAGGGCCAGCGAGGCTCGTCCGGCCCAGCAGCTCCCGGGACTCAGGGAAGCGGGAGAGGAGGCGGGCTGCTCGGCCTCTTCCTGCGGCTTGGAGCTCCGGAGGCCTCCCTGGAAGGCGGCTGTTTGCAGTGGAAAAGCGGGGCCGCCCTGGGCATTGACGGCCGCAGGGATGGGAGGAGAGCGAGTGTCGGAAAACAACACAAGGAAACACCTGAAGCGGCCGATCCTGCAGGCGAGAGGGGAGAGAAAGGCTGCCCCCCCTCCCTCCCTCCCTCTCTCTCTCTCCCTCCCTCTCTCTCTCTCGTATGATGATGGAATTATCAAATCCCAAAAGCAGCAAAGCCAAAGGCTTCTCCAGCCCCTGCCGTAAAGTATCAAAGCTTGTAAACTGCATTACACAATGAAAGAGATTCTTAAGTCAGCCACAAAGGAAACGTCTCGTTTTTGAGAAAGGAAGCGGAAACCAGGGAGTCATTTGCAACCTCGAAGCTTAAATGTTACAATTGCTAGCAAATGCCTGAGAAAACATTTCAGCCACAGCAGAGCTGCGTTTTCAAAAGCGCATTGCAAATCCAGCATGACCTCAGCATGAAAGGGGGGGGGGAGCGGAAGGTGACGGAGAGGAACAAGGGTCTTTGATGAGCGAACAACAGTCTGGGAGGGGAGAACATCCAATTGAGGAAGAGGAGGAGATGGCAGCAGCCGAGGCTGAGGAAGCTGCTGTCAGGGGAAGGTCCGAGGCTGGAGTTGCCATTGGAGCTGCTGCAGAAAAGGGAGGGGGGAGCGGCCCACAGAGAGCCAGCGAGCCGAAGGGCCACCTGGAAGCCACCATCATGCTGAGCTTAAAAACGCCTGGAGGGGAATGCCCAGCAGTTCTCGCTAAATTCTTGTGAAAACGGAAGGAAAACGTGTGGTGACACAGACAGGGGTGGTGGTGGGGGGGGGGAAGTGGGGGAAATTTCCTGCAGGGGATGAGTCAGAATTGGGCTACTCCCAGTGGTGCTTCTGTGCAGAAATCTCCTGGCCCCAAAGCACAGAGTTTTCTCCTCCCTCAACATCCAGACTGACCCACCCTAAGTGATGTCCTTGGACCAGGGAGGTGATGAACCTCTGGTGTTCTTCAGTCTAACCGTGGGTCCCGCCAGAAGCTGCGTGGGATGAGGGGACCCAGGTGTTCCAGGAGCTGATGCTAGACGGGGGGGGGGGGCTTTTCTCTGGCTGCTCCAGGGGCCTCTTGGGAAGCAGCAGGCCTTCCACGGAGCTCCCAGCCCAGGAGCTTGTAGAGGAGCAGAGAGCACCTGGGTACGATCAGGGCAGGGAGCCTGCCTGGGGCGTGTGGCAAAGGTCAGAGGGCCCAGAGGCTGGGAGAGGCTGGAGTCAGGAAAAACTGGATACAAATGACCTGAGGGGGGGAGATTACTATGCAAAAGGCTGTGCCCCTTCCCCATACTTGGGGGGAGGGTAGTTGCAGGAGCCCCAGGGAAGAGCCCCTCCTGGGTGAAGAGCCATCATCTCCATTCCTTCCCTAGGTTGGACCCTGCCTGAGGGGGAAGGCGTGACCCCCCCAGCCCACTTTGAAGTTGATCGCTGGGATCCCTTGGAGGTGACCGGAGGTAACCTCTCCCCCACTTCCCTGGAAAATGTTTATATCCCTTACCTGCCAGCAGGTAAGGGAGGCACTGGAAGAAGACTCACACGCCAGGTGGCCCCTGGTTGCCCACGTTGTTGGGAACCGAATGGGACAACTCGCCTGCAGGACAATTCAACAAATGCAAAAGTTAAATTAGTTAATAATAAAATAAAGTAAATCCTTAAAGTAAAATAAACAAATACAAGAGTCACTATTTCAAAGAAAACATGGCCACCAATGAAAAAAGTAATTCAATGGAATGATTCATACAGGGTCGGATTGTGGGCACATGGCTTTGTCTTCACTTATAAATTGTTTAAATTGCTGGCAGTCAGCTACAACCCAAAGGTGACTAACTTTTATCAGTTTGTTTATGAACCTTTACATTTAGAAATTGTCCAGCTAAGCAAGCGTAGATGACATCAACTCTACAGCACTGGAGACTCTGATCTGGCTCCCAAGAATCTCTCCCCGTTAAGAAACAGGTGACCGACTGGCATTTGGGTTGGTTACGAAAAATGGATCTAAAAAAATATTCTACAGCATCATCAGAGAGAGGGGGGGTGGAGGGGGGATAAAAAAGTAGATGACCTTTTGGGGAAAACAGGTTGTGTACCCATTTACTGTAGGAGGAGAGAAGTGTGCTTGAGGGTAAACTAGAAGGTGATTCTTGAGTGGATCTTGGTGTGCCCCCATTCCTAATTGCACCAGGAATCTCCTGGCTCAGTCCAAGCTGCCTTCATGCCACCTTTGCTGGCATCTCGCACAGTGACGTGGTCCTCAGCTGAATTGGGGCCAGCCAGGCCCTCATTTAGGCTCCGGGCAGTCAGAAAATGGGGGCTGCTTCCTAGTTTCTTTTTTTAAGTTTTTCTTTTTTTAGTTCAGTATTTTTTTCTGAATTTTGATGTCTTGATCCAGAAACATTCATGAGGATCTGCACTGAAAGTGCTGCCAGGGACTGCTGCCACCCCAATTTCTGTTTGGTCAGAGACTTCTGCTGCCTCAGGAGGCTTCCTGGCAGTTCATTGCTGCCTCCGGAGAAGCCAACACGTCCAGCTGGAAACATGCGTTTTTCTTTTTAAACATCATCCACTTTGGCGGGTGGTTTCTTTGAGGAAAAACAGAGATTATTTGGACCCCACATCACTGCCAAGAAATTCCTCTTTTCTATTTATTTACACAGAAAGTATCAATATTCAGAATGAATATTTGCACAGTTTCTTTCTTTCCTGAAATATTTTTCCAGAAAGCCTTTTCTACAAGGGCCAGTCCTCACCAAGGACTAGACCAGTGATGGAGAACCTTTTAGACTGCGTGCGCACACATATCCAAATGGAAAGGTGCACACAAGTGCAGCAGAGACCCAAAGTCAGCTGGCCGGCAGGAGGCTCGGCATCCCAACACCAGCAGCGTGGCAAGAGGCCTTTTCCTTTCGTGTGAGCTTCTCTTTGGTCGTTTGCAGGGAAACAGCAGCTGAGGGAAGAAACGCCAAGGAGACCTGACCTGGGGTGATGGTGGGCATGCCAGCAGAGAGGGCTCTGCGTGCCACCTGTGGCAGGGGTGCCATAGGGCTGCCATCACGGGATTGGACAGCCCCATCCACATGCAGTCGGGACTGAAAGTGCTGGGTGAGAAGATGTAGACATGAGAAGATGCCGCCTTCTCAGCCGTAGTTTGTCTTCTTAATCCACCCATTTAGCTTTGGTGGGAAGACGATGCTTCCCTCACATCCGACATCCGGGAGGATTTGGCCGAACCTCTTGCCGAAGGGCAGCCACCAAGCAGCGGTGGGAAGGTGGATGGAGGCCAAGGCTCTCTCCCTTGAAGGAGCCCTCGCACAAGAGTGTGCAAACATGCTGTGTTTGCTTCCTTAGGACTCCACCCCTAAAGATTTTGTGGTCCTGTTTAATCAAATAAAGACCTGGCTGAAGGTCAATGGGAACCGTCCAGTTTCCTCGTGGAAGGACAGGGGTCAGCGGGAGCTCTGCTCTTCTACGGAGGGGGGCAATTCCAGCCCTCCCACCCACCCACCCACCGGCTCCTCCTGGTCTTCCCTCTGAGCATGGAGGAGGTGCACAAGCCCCTCTTGGCCACCACAATTGTGCAGCCTTCCCTCTCAAGTTGTTATCATGATTCAAAGCCCCCCCCCAAGAGTTCTGTCAAAAGGTTTATTTCATTAATTCGTTGGTCGAACTTATCAAAGAAGTCTCAGTACCGGCACCGCAATAATAGCAGGAAAACAGGGCCCAAAGCCCCCCCCCCCCCCCAGGCAGCCGAGGCTGACCTCCACGGGAGGCTGTGGGCGGTTGAGGGGAACCCCCCCTTTCCCGCGCAGTCCTGCCAGCTGTGGAAGGTGAGGTCGGGTTACTCCGGGGCTGTTTTCCACCGCGGCTTTTTATGAAACGGCCTCAAAGTCAAAGATAAGGCTGGGAAAGAGGCAAACATTGGGGGTGGGGAGGAAGGGGGCCGGTTTTAAACCAACCCGGATGAGGCCGACTCCCAAATCCGGGACCAGGAGACCCGCAGGCGCCCCACCCAGCCGAAGGAGGGACCCTGGGCAGGCCGGAGAAAGCCCCCCGCCCCCCTCCAGCCCCGGCATCCGAAGGGGCGGCCCCTGCCCCCACCCCTCCCCGCTGGAAGGGAGGCCGCTGCTCCCTGCCTTGGCCGGCCGGGGGGCGCAGTGGCCAAATGGCCCCCCGGTCTCTCCAGCGGCTCTTGGGGCTCAGGCTCCGACCGTCCGAAGCGCAAGAGGCGGGGAGAGCTGCGCTTTCAGCCGAGGCTGCCCAGGGCGGCTGAGGCCGGGGCTTCTCTCCTGCACGGGGAGCCCCAGGAGGACCGGGGCCCGAGGCTTCCTTTGCTGGCCAAGGGCGGCCTGAGAAGACTCCCAGAGTCCGTCCCGTCCAACTCTCCACCACAACCACCACCACTGCCCGGCTTAGAGCGACCAGAGTGGCTCGGGCGCCCCCTGCTGGCCAGTGCCCGGACAAAGCGGCTTCAGGCGCAGAGAAGCGGCCCTCCTGGGCCCCGGCAGTTCAGGGGGGTTTTTTTGGGGGGGGAGGGGAGGGGAGCTGCTTTTCCATACATCCCGGCGGGGCTCTGCGACTCTTTATCCCAACAGAGGAAAGGGCCGAGGAGGAGGAAGGGCGGGAGGAAAAGCCAGCGCGGCTGAGGCGGCGGCGGCGGAGGGGGGGGTGTTCCGGCGGCTGTGGCCGGGGCTTTGGAAAGCGGTTGCGGGAAATGTTTGGCGTTTGCGGACGGGGGTTGTTTGGGGCTCTGGGGCTTCGAGGACATGTAGAGCCTTGGGGAGGGGAGGAGCGATCTCCCCATCTGTCCCGAAGGACCCCAGCCCCATGCAGCTGCCCCAGCCCCTTCCCCACCCCGGCTTCTCCCAACCCACCATCCCTTGAGAGGCTGGACAGGGGCTCGCCCCCCCTCCAAATCCCGACACCCCCACCTTCTCAGCCACACTTGGCTCTACATGGGGCTGCCCTTGAAGAGCATCCGAAGACTACAGCTAGTCCAGAATGCGGCCGCGCGAGTGATCGTGGGCGCACCACGGTTCGCCCACATAACACCGATCCTCCGTGAGCTGCACTGGCTACCTGTTGGTCTCCGGGTGCACTTCAAGGTCCTACTCACCACCTATAAAGCGCTCCATGGTAGTGGATCTGGCTATTTGAGAGACCGCCTTCTGCCAATTACCTCCCTGTGTCCCATCAGATCGCATAGAGTAGGCCTCCTCCGTATTCCATCCGCCAGTCAGTGCCGACTGGCGACTACTCGGAGGAGAGCCTTCTCTGTTGCGGCTCCGACACTATGGAACAATCTCCCCGTGGAGATTCGTACCCTCACCACCGTCCAGGCCTTCCGCACAGCCCTCAAGAACTGGCTAACCCGTCAGGCCTGGGGATAATCTTATTTCGCCCCTCCCGAATGCTGAGTGAATGTTGAGTTTTATTGTCTAATTTACTTTGTGCACATTTCTTTTTTCGTATTGTCCTACACTCCCCTTCCTTTTTGATTGTAAGCCGCCCTGAGTCCCCTCAGGGAAAAGGGCGGCCTATAAATAAAAATAAAACAAACAAACAAACTTGGACTTCCAGCTCCCCCATGCCTGTCTCTTCCCACTCCCCACCCCCCAAAAAGAGGCTGAGCCCGAGAACAGAATCTACCCAAAGAAGAGTTTAGTTTACTTGATTGCCACCGCACCCTGTGCAACGAAATTAAATGCCATCTTCAGTGTACAATGACAGTTCAGGTTGTGCAGCCATTAAGTGCAACATCAGGGGGCGGCTGCTTTCCTCATTGACTTCTCGGAAGCTGGCAGTGAAGATCACGAGGGCTGATGATGGGACTGGGTGGGCGTTTTTACAATTCGAGGGGGGTCCCTTGGAGGGAGTCACCCAGCAGACCCTTCCCCTCTCCCGGCGAGGGGAAACCCTCTCGAAGCCTGCGGGAAGGACCCAATGTCCCGATCCTAGTTGAGCGCAACGGCCCTGGGCACCTCTAGGCCAGGTGGTCGTAAGGCCTAAAAGCACCGCTTGGATTTTGTGCGTGAAGCGCTTTGGGGGAGAGCAGAAGAGGCCGGAGCAGCCTTTAAAACTCCTTGGGGATTTCAAACGGGGAGCCCTTGAGGCCATTGAGCGTCTGCAGGGGATCCGCCCAGGAGAAGCGGCTCTTCTCAGCCAGGGCGCAGCATCTGGAAGCAAAGACCGCAGCACTAGCGGCCCCCAACCGCCTCCAGTCCCCGAAGCGGCCGCTCTCCCCGCCGCCCAGCCCCGCGCAGGTTCTGCTGCTGCCCCCAAGCCGCCCGCAGCTCCCCCCGCCCGAGGGGGCCTGGCAGGGGCGTCGGGCAGGGCGGCCGGGCGCGTCTTCATCGGCTCCCTCCGACGGACCCCGCGGCGCACGTTCCGGGGCTGCCCGAGGGGCGGGGGCGCGCGGCCCCCGGACGGCCTCGGCGGCGCTTAAGGTGGCCGCGGCCTCTGGCGCGGAGCGGCCCTGCCGCCAGACCCCCACCCACCGCCCGCCCGCCCGCTGCGGGAGGACAGGCCCCTCCCCGACGGCGGGGCTCCTCGGGCTCCGGGGACGCGCTCCGGCCGCCCGGAAGGCCAAAGAGGCGGCCTTCGCCTCCCCAGCCGGCGTGCCGGTCCCTCGGCCGCTTCCCAGGGGCTGAGGGGGGTCCGCGGGCGGCGAGGGAACCGGCAGACCGACCCCTCCTCCCCCCCCCGCCCGGCCGATGCCTCCCGGGCGCCGCTGCTGCTGCTGGGCGTGCGAACCCCCGGGCGAGGGAGCGCCGGACCCTCCGCCGACTCAGCAGGTGAGCGCTGGGGGGGGGGCGGTGGGGGGGGGACAGCGGTGGGGGGGGCAGCGGTGGGGGGGGCGGGAGGAGCGGGCCAGGACTCTCCCCCCTCCCTCCCCCCCTCCCCCTCCCCCACTGGGGCTCCACGGGCGGCCCCCTCCCCCCCCTCCCGAGGGACCCCCGAGAGACCCTCCGACCCACACAAACGGCGGCGGGGCTGGCGTGGGGGGGTGCGGGGGGCCGGGAGTGCCGGGCGAGAGGGGGAAGCTCCGAGGGACCTGCCGAAATGCCGCCGCCGAGGGAGCCTCCTTAAGGCGGGGAGGGCGGCGGGTGACGCGGCCCGGGGGAGGCGGAGCAGCGGCCGGGGAGGAGCCGGGGCCTGCAGTGGAGCCGCGGCCCAGCGCGCACCGAGCCCGAGCGGCGGCGTAGGAGGCGGCGGCGGAGGCGGAGGAGGCCGCGGCGGTGGCGGAGGGCCTGCGGGGGGCTCCGGGGCGGCCTGCCTTCCCTGCGGCGGAGAGCGAGCGGCGGCCGAGCGGGAGAGGACGAGCGAGCCCTTCGCCAGAGGCCTCCGCCGCGCCCTTCCTGCTCCGTCCAGGCGGGGCCCGGCGGCCGCTGCGCCCGAGCGCCGGAGATGCGGGAGCGGCGGGCGCAGAGGGCCGGGCGGAGCGTGAGGCCGGGGCGCGGGGCGGCGGCGGAGGAGGAGGAGGCGGCGGCGGCGTCCCCCTGAGCGGCCGGTGGGTGAGCGAGCGAGCGAGCGGGGCGGGCGGGCAGGGAGGGTTGCTGGGCGCCGCCGCGGCCTTTCCCGCCGGAGCCGTTGGCGCCCCGGCCCCGATGCCCTTGAGGGCCCCGCCCGGCCTTGCCCAGCAGGGGGGGGGGAGGAGGAGGAGGCGGGGGGTTTGGGCCGTGCGGGAGTCCGAGGCGGCCGGAGGGTCGGGGGGGGTCGGGGGAGGGCCCCCCGTTGGGCCTTCTGGGGGGGCGTGTGGGGTCGTAGCCAGCCCCTCCCCCATTCCTCCGAAGCCCCCCCTTCCCCGGGGCAGAGGGGCTGCAGAGAGTGGGGACCCCCGACCCCCTGGTTGCAGAGGGAGGGAGGGTCTTCCTTGGGGCCCCTCCGCCTGGGTGGGTAGATGGGACCCTGGATAGGAGCCCCCTCCGGGTCAGTTTCTGGCCCCAGGGAAGCAGGAGGGGCTGCGAGGGGGTCCTTAACTGGCTCCCCTGGGAAAACAGGAAAGGTGGGTTCCCCCCCCTCCCCTCCCCTCCCCTAGAGAAAAGGCCAGATGTAGACCTGTATAGGGGGGGGGAGGGGGAGATTTTCATACTGAGCAATATTTCCCCTGCAAGTGGACTCTTTATCCCCAGAATTGTGGTTCAGGGGTGCTGGTTGTCTGAAAAGGCAGGCAGAGGGTGCTACCACATAACATTGTTGTTGTTGTTGTTGTTATTATTATTATTTTGGTTTGACTTTGGCCCACTTAACAGCAGGCTGAGGGAGCTTCTTGAGGGAGCCCCGCTGGCTTCTGGGGCTGCCCTTCCTGGTTTCCCAACTTTGTCCCACAAAGGCAGCAGCCGCCTATGGTGGAAACTGTTGCTGCTGCTGCTGCTGTTACATAATGAACCCATCGGCCTGGGTGATCCCCAAAGATTTATCAGCTCATCTCAGTCTCCCTTCTGCCTTCTACCTTTGGTGACGTTTTCTGGGTAGAGCTAGAAAATACCTTTCCCTGCAAACTTATGGGGGGGGGGAAACAGCTCTTGGAATGACTTGCCCTCCTCTGAACCACCCTCAGCAGTGAATTTTGCCTCCCTCAATGGAAATAAAGTAGGGAAGGGCTGATTGACCCCAGAAAGTTGATTAGGAGTTGTGGGGAATATTTTGCTCTTGGCTGAATTTATTCAGGTAACAACAGTCCAGATGTAAGTGAATGTAGTTGCTTTTGCCTGTTGGCAAAAGATGAAATAGGAATGGAAGGAAGCAGCAGCTTTCATTCCCTTGCAAACTCTCCCCACCAACCACCCCTTTTTCCTGTCCTGCCTTGTGCTCTGAGGGAGCCCCACAGAGCCCACTGGCCCCAAAAGTTGGAGGGCCCAACATTAAGCCAAAACAAAATTAAATAGAGCACTTTGTGCATCGGGGCCATGGAGCTTTCCCAGCAGCCCCCATTCACACCTCGGTTTGAATGGTGGTTATAATAGGTAACACAACATGCCATGTATCCATATGTTATTCACAGACTATCTTCCCCTGCCATCTGAGGCCAAAAGCCAACCAGTGGCTTAATGCAATGTGTGAATGCACTTCTTCACAATTGCTTTTGTCTAGTAATTTGATGTTTAGTCTCTAGACTGATCTGCTCTTGGTGCTAATTGCTCACAGTTTTCCATTTTAACCATACAAGCAAGTTCTGTGCACACAATCCACTGAAGACTCTAGCCAAGTGGCTTATGATCAAATTATGGCAATAGAAGAAGAAGAAGTTGCTTTAAGAAGAACAAAAGATTGTAAAAGATTACATTGGATTTTTAAAAAATGACCACTAAAATATCTTTTTTCAGATTTCATTTCAGTTCAAGGAAGTATTTATCTTTCTATCTACAACAGAGTCCAGCTTACTTCCATAGATCCTGCAAGGGCAGTTTTAAGACAAATGGTAATTGTTTTGGGGTTTTACAAAGAAATCTGCTGCTGGATCCATTCTGCTGGATTTTTTACTTGTTTCATTAAATGGGAAAGTACTTTAAATTCACATGCCTTCTGACAAGAAGGGCGGATAACAAATTCCCCTTTTTTCGGTGAATGACGGGGCGAGGGGCATGTGCAGAGTGCCATCCTCCCCCCCCCCTCCCGTCCCTCATTGCTTGCTCCCACGTGCCAAGAATTCCACCACTTCCTGGCAGGAGGAGGAGGAGGAGGAGGAGGGGGGGGGATCTCATTCCAGGACTTAACAGCTGCTGCTTCTGGTCTGGGGTGAAGGCTGCCCTTTTGGCTTGGGGCCTCATGGCATTTGCATGGTTTATATTCAGATATCCAAAAAAATGGTAATTGTTTTCGGTTTAACACAAAGTTTGCATGGAGAGGATTTTACATGGCAGAGGCCCTAAATTAGCTTTCAAATAAATGCAATGAGGAGCTTTGGAAATGCAGAGCCAAGGGCACCGTTTGGGAGGACCTGTGGTTGTGGGAGGAAGGCTGCTGAGAAAGAGCTGGACTGGGGGAAGCCCACCTCCAGCACCCCTAGGCAGGCCTGGCTGGGAAGCATTCCGGGGGGGGGGGGGGGCGTGATGGGCCTCCAGGAGGAGGAAGAGCCACATTGGGGCTGTGGGGTCGCTGGTAATAGCTGTGGTATCTGTACCGATTAATCAGATAGAATATTGGCAGCTCCTGGTGGATTCCCAGCCCCTTAAAGGGGTCTTCCTGCTGTCTATAATCGCCAGGTCGCAGCCCAGTGGGGGAGGTTTTCTTGCAAATGTCATGAAACTTGTAGACATGATTGCAGGAAGCATCCACAAAGCTCGGTGCTCAGGGTTTTTGAGCAGGAATCCATGCTAGGCTAGATTTCAAACTCAGTAATCAAAACATGAACAAGTTTTGAACTTCACTGTTGCAATTTAGCTATCTTGAATCTTGCAGCTGTCCTGTGTTGAAATCAGATATTATGAATCAGTTTGTGTTGCATTCTTCTTTTTAGTGATAAAAGGAAGAGAATTATATTCAGGCTTGAATGTTGTTCTCGTTATTATCCACTCTAAAATCAAAGGTATCTGGGCAAAGTTTATAAACATAAAAAAGCAGAGGAATAATTAAAACAAACTATCCTCCTGCAAGACCATTTATATTAGTTTGTATATATAAAAAAGGAGAAAACACCATCCCTCCTGTAAATTTTTAAAAACCAGGACAGTGATAGGGTGAGTTCAGATGCTTCCCATCAGCCACCTGACAATGGGGAAGAGCTTCTGAGAAATGTAGTTTAGTTAACAGCAAGCTGCCAGTCTCTTGAATGGTCCTAGATTTTTATTTTGTTTTGTTTTAAGGAGTAAACTGCACATTTCACAGAAGAGAGGAGGAGTTATTCTCTTCATTGTCTTGCAATGTAGAATATGTTAGGCTCTTTATGTTACTATCTTGGTCACGGAAGTAATTTTTAAATTTAAATTTGACCAGAGCATTCAACACAGATTCAACATTCGCAGTTGGCCCAGACAATTGTGTCTTTGTGGGTTTCCCCAGATTGAATTGTTCCAGCCCTGCAGATTCTCCAAGGAAGGAAGTCTCCTAGTTCTCTTCTAGTATCTCATATGAGATGCCAGGACACTCCCCCTCCCCCCTGAATTTAGTGGCTTGTTACCTGTGTATAGCACGAGTGAAATGCTTTATGTGAATCTCTTGTGCCTCCTTTCCTGCTATTCATATTTATTTTCATTTAGTTCATTTCTATCCAAAGATTCTTGGTGTCCTTCCCTGGAGCTGGAACTGTCTTTCTGAACTTTCTCTTAATTTTTTGATGGACTCTCCCTTTCCTCCCAAGAGTTTACCCACCCTCTTTGCAAGCACTGGGAGTCTGGTTCTCCTTCCATGTTTACTTCTGGCAGACTTAGCAAGCATCCAGTTCACAAGGAACAACCGAATAGCTGAGAACGGAAGAACTGATCTTGAAGGGGTTAGCCTGGTCATCTCCTGGAGCTTCAGACCTGGAAAGTTAATACTGAAATAGTTCAGTCACTAAGAATAGACGGGGAAACATGTTTCATAATAATAGTAGGGCCGCTCTCTCTCCTGCAGCAAACTCCAAATGGGACGGTGGCATCGCCTCTAGCCCAGGAAGGCCTCGTCCAGGAGGCCCCCAAAGCATCTGGCCAGCAACCAGGCTGTTTCTGGGCTCATCCAGAAGGCTGGATGAAAGTTCCAGAAAGTCCAGGAAAAGACTAATGGGACTCGAAGGTTGGAGGGCACCTTGGAGGTCTTCCAAGCCAGACCCCTGCCCAGGGAAGGAGTCTGCAGATCAAGTGAGACCAATGAGTTGTCCATCAGTTTGTCTGAAAGCCCTCAGTGATGGAAGCCCAACAGTTCCAGGCGACAGGCTGACCCAATCCCCGGAAGCTCAGGAATTTCCTCCTTATTTGGGGTTTGGTTCTCCTTCTGTAAGACCTCCGTCCTTCGGCTCTTGCCCCACCCTCTGCCCTGTGGCATCCCTTCCAGTCCCGGGAGGCTCTTCTCATGTCTCCTCCCAGGTTTCTCTTCTTTAAGCTAAGCACCATTGCTCTTCCATCTACTCCAAGAGGAATTCAGCCTCGCTCTCTCCAGCTCTATAGCCGCCTCCTTGGGATGGCCAGAACTGTAGAGGGCTGGTTGGTGTGACGTAGAACGGAAGGGTCTGCCTCTTACTGGTGCAGCCCAGGAATTGGCTCTTTTCGGTTGATGCAGGACGCTGCTGGCCCAGGTTTAATGGGAGCTCCACCTTAGCGGCCAGATTCTTTTCCTAGTACGACCGCTGCATCGTCTTATCTCGGGGCTTCTCAACCTTGACCACTTTTAAGGTGCGTGGACTTCAACTCCCAGAATTCTCCAGCCAGCCTGGTGAGGAATTCTAGGCGTTTTAAGTCCACGCACCTTGAAGTGGCCAAAGTTGAGAGACCTGGTTTTCCTTGCACCAAGTTCTTCCTATCTAAGTGAGAGGACTCTGCTTTCCTTCGTTTGTTCAACTCACCCAAGTGTCGTGTTTCCCCCCCGTCCCCCGGGTTGGTCTGAAGGATATTCTAAGATCCTTTTCAAGGGCCATTGAAATAAATGTAATTAGCAGGGACTTGCATAAGTCAATGAGACTAAAACATAATTGACTTAATTTGGGTTCATTCTTTTTGTGGGCGGCTAAACTGCCTTTGAACGAAGGCCGTGATGAAAAATCTATAATATTTCCTCACGTTTCCCGACACAAAAGAAGGCACAATTCCAGGCTACCTAACCCCCATTTCTCCTAGCCTAGTTTTGCCTTCCTAGTAGACCAAAGGAGGCACGCTCTCTGCTTTTCCCCACTCTTCTTCTACCTGTTCATGAGCGAAGTGCCTTTGGAATTGTTGATGGTGAAGCTGAGGAGTGGTTATTTAGTTCCAGGTAAATTAATCCAGTACCGATTAGCAGTTTATGAGCTGGATTCTTGTCCTTTTCCTCCCTTGTTTTTGTCCCTCAAACTTCTGATCAAGGGGGAAAGGATCTTATCTAAAAGGCTGAGAAACCAAGGATGGTAATAGCCTGTGGTTAAAAGAATAGGAGTATGACCATGACGTATTGCCCTTAACCTCTTAATCTCTAAAAGAACACAAAACGGACGTCTGGGAGACGCCTACTGAGCCTCAGAGAATATTTGCTGCTGGTTCCTTGCTGTAAAACTCTAATTTCCAGACTTCTCTTGAGTCCGTGGCCCGTACAGTTAGTCCTCCATTAAGCTTCTTCGCATCAAGGATATGAAACAGATCAGCAAATAATTGTAGCCTCGGGGTAGGCCCTGGGGTGGAGGTGAGGCAGGGGTTTTTTCCCTGAGGTTCTTCTGACTTTAAGGATTCCCTTAACCAGCCAATAAGAACTAAACACACAAACCCACCCAGGCTAGAAAAGCTACTTGACTGGAGGCGAGATCCTCTCCTGCTCAGATTCACCTGCTGCTGCAGGGCAAGTGTGATTGGCTCCTACAGCAGGTGGATCTGGAGAGGAGATCTCTGTTCAGGGATTCTCGTCTCTTTGAATCAAAAGGAATTTGGCCACCCTCTTCCAGCTTTTGAGAGTCAGATTGTGACGGCTTGGATCCGCAGCTGCAAAAGCGTTTCCCAGTTGCCTGGGGGCCCCTGCCAGCCCTCCCCCCGTGCAAGGGAAGCTGCTCCCATCCCTGGGACTCACCCATGGAGAGAAAAGACGCTGGAGTTGCTGGAGGTGCCAGTGGTGCAGCCTGATGCTGAGGGGGGGCAGGTGTGGGTGTGCGGCCGAGGCCTCCTTGACTCTTGGCGGTGGGCAGCTACCCCGCAGTCCCAGGGGAAGGCGCTGTGGGGCAATCCCAGGAGGAGGAGGAGAGAGGGCAGCCCCTCATCTCCCTCCGACAGATGCAGCCTGCCTGCCCCACGGCGCCTCCTTAGCTTTGGCCTTGGTCCTCTGGGCATCTGCACACAGGCTGGCCGCTTCATCCCACAGGAGGGGTGAGGCATTGTGGGAAGCGTCTACTCATCCACGCTAGATCCACCCTGGTCCCCGATGGCCCTCTGTTCGGCCTGATTTATGATGTTTTTAAGTTTAGATCGTTCTCTGCGAGGAGCCTACAAAATGATTGTGGGGAATGCAGAAATCCCCATGGATGAATGAGTCCGTGCTCTTAATGGTGCAAATGTGCTCACAGCCCCTGAGTAGCCACAGCCCTTAGGCTCTGATCCCTCCTCCTCTGGGCGGTCGACGGAGTCCGCCTCTTGCCCCCAGCAGTCTGGCTCCTCATTTGGCCCACCTGGGAAGGATGGGAACCTCCAGCTGGTCAGGGTCAAACTCCTGGATCAGGGCAGAGTCTGCCTGCAATGCTGCACTTTAACCACTGTGCCCTCCTGGCTCCCTAAGGATCCGTCTTAGCTTCCATCTAATGATACCCTTATTGACGGACTGCCCACTTCCAGCAAGTTTCCCTTTCTAGTTGGCACCATCATCCCGAGATCAGCCATCACTTAACCACATTCCCCCCCCCCCCTCAGCAGTGGAAGTTCCAGTCCCTGCTGGCAGTCGGAAGTCAAGAACTGCCTGTGGTTGAGCTAGCGCCTCTCCCTTAGATTGTCTGTGTGTGTGTGTGTGTGTGTGTGTTCGATCGTCTGTGCAGACGATTTTGTCACCTGTTCCAGGAAAGTTGTGTGTGTTTCAAGCAGAAGGGACCCGACTGCAGTCTTTGGCTCCCCTCATTGCACTTCTAGGCTACCCGGGCACGGGAGGGGTATAGACCTGGGAAAGGGTGGCTGCAGGGGCGAAGGAGGCCTCCACGTGGCCCTGCGCGGAGGGTGGAGGGGCTGCCCAGCTGACCTGCCTTGGCTTCTGTCTCCGCCACAGACCTTGTCCTCCAGCGCCATGGCTTCCGACCTGGAAAGCAGCCTCACCTCCATCGACTGGCTCCCCCAGCTCACCCTTCGGGCCACCATTGAGAAACTGGGGGGGGCTTCTCAGTCGGGCGCCCCGGGAGCTGGCCGGAAGTGTCCGCCCGGCTCCCCCACCGACCCCAATGCCACGCTGAGCAAGGATGAGGCCGCCGTGCACCAGGACGGGAAGCCTCGCTACAGCTACGCCACCCTCATCACCTACGCCATCAACTCCTCGCCCGCCAAGAAGATGACCCTCAGTGAAATCTACCGCTGGATTTGCGACAACTTCCCCTATTACAAGAACGCGGGCATCGGCTGGAAGGTGAGGACCCCGAGCGTGGAGAAAACCGGCTTTTAAGAAGCTAGTCCTCATTGCCGTGACCTGCTCCAGGGCTCACTTGAGCCAAAGCCACAGATCTCTGCCCCCCCGCCCCTCCCCCCAAGGAGCTTGTGGCTTAAATTACGGTGGCGGTTGGGGGGGGGGTGCGCACGCGATGGAAGCATTTTTTATACGGGTGGACTTACTTCGGAAGAGAACTCCAGGAAACTTCTCCCTCCGTGCTTCCCGGGTCCCCCCCCCTGAGGGTGCATTTAATTAGAGCCTTTGTAGGTTCTGCAGTGGGAGGGAGGGGCTGCGGGCTGCAGGGCAAAAAAGGGAAAGGAAACAGGAATGCATAATAAGAAAAATAACACACGGTGTTAAAAGCAGCTGGAACAACCGATCAGAGTGGGGGGGAAGGGGGACAGCTGCCCTTTGGGCCCCTCACGGGCTCAGGGCCGACTCCGGAGGTTGAGGCCTTTGCTCAAGAGGGCCAAAGGTTTCGCTCCTGGGGAAGGCCAGGCTTTGGGGGCCAAACCCGAAATCCCAGATGGGCCGCAGCAGCAGAGGCAGAGCCTCCCCCACCCCCCAGCCCAGAGGGTCCTTGTTTATGTGGGGAAAAGCCACAAATGCTATTTCAGTCCTGCAAAAGTTTCTTGGGCTGAGCTCTGGAGAAAGCGGCAGAACAGGGGGTCTCCTGTCTCTTGATCAAGAGTTTGCTTTGCTCCGGGAAAGCCGTTTCTCAGGAAAGCCCGTCTGGTTTGGGTAACAGGGCCTGGTTTTCTGGCAGACAGCAGCCCTGTTCTGAGGATTGTTTTCGAAAGACCGGGGGGGGGGGTGCTTGATGGGCGACTGGAGATGGGGGGCTCGGAGGGTCAGAGCTGGAAGTCCTGGGTGGGCAGGCAGGCAGGAGAGAGTGGAGAACGCCCTGCTCCTCCTCCTCCTCCTCCTCCTCGGGGCAGGGCTGCCTAGAGGCCCCCGGGGTCTCCTTGGAGCCCCTTCGTGGACTCTCGTGCCGGGCCTGGAGAACCCAAGGAGGACATTCAGGGGCGAAATCCAGCAGGTTCTGGCAGTTCTGGAGAACCGGAAGCAGAAACGTTGAGTAGTTGGGAGAACCGGCCAGTGCCACCTCCGGCTGGCCCCAGAGGGGGGAGGGAAGGGGGATCCTTCCCCTGCCACGCCCACCAAGCCCCGCCCACAGAAGCGGCAGTTTTAAAACAATGGATTTCACCCCTGGCGACCTCCCTTCCTCCGTCTGGGCCGATTCGAGGTGGTTGCAGTGCAGCATAAGATGGGCAGACGGGCCTGTAAGACCAATATCCTTCCCGGGTCCTGCTGGCTGCTTTTATCCAGGCCTGATTAGGCCCGGCCGGCTCTTGGTCCCAGGCCAGAGAAGGCCAGCCTGCTGCTGCTGCCCCCTCCCCCTTGCAGCCCTCCATTTCCCAGCAGCGTTTGGTTTCTCAGCTGCTTGGTGGTGGTGCAGAGAAGGAGGGGCCCCGGAGCCCTGAAGGCTGCCTTCCCTGGGCTGAAGCTGTGGGGATGGGCAGGCTTCTCTGTGGCCGGGAGCCCTCGGGGGGGGCCCAGGGGCTGTCAGGGCAGGGGGCCTGGGGGGGGGAGGAAGGGGGCTTGGATTGCTTGGGGGGGGGGGGACTGAGATGCAGGGGAAGCTGCTGGGCCAACCTTCGCTCTTTCTCCCAGGAAGTGGGCAAGGCGTGTTGGGGGGGAGGAGGTGGGGAGGCTAAGCAGCTGCTTGACTACTGCAGTGATCCCTCCGGTTCTCTCCCTAGAACTCCATCCGGCACAACCTTTCGCTGAACAAATGCTTCCGGAAGGTGCCTCGTCCCCGGGACGACCCTGGGAAGGTGAGCCGGCTTTTCCCCACCGGGGGATTCCTTCGAGCCTCTCGCCTTCCCTTGGCCCAGCCAGGCAGAAGGAGGCCGAGGGGAGGGAGAAGGTGAGGGGTGGGGGGGGTGGGGGCAGAGTGGGGGTTCTTTGGAGGCAGCCGGCAGAGGCAGGAGGACGGGAGCTTCGCCTGGGAGGCTCCCTTCCCTTCCTGACGGTGGCCGCTGCCCTTCCTGTCCAACCTGTTCCTCCCAGGAGGGTTTACGGGGGGGGGGGGGGAGGAGGAGGGGGAGGGGGGCAGGGAAAGGGAAAGAGGGCAGAGGCCGCGGAAGAGGGGGAGGAGCAGCTGCACTGCCTGCCTTTCTCCTTCCAGGGCTCCTATTGGACGATTGACACCTGTCCCGATATTTCCCGGAAGAGGCGCCATCCGCCGGATGACGATGTGAGTTTGGCCCTCCAGCAGAGCCCTGAGAAGGGGGGGCGGGTGTCCTTCTTCCCCAGGGAAAAGGGGCTTTGAGACTAGTCGAGGAGCCCCCTTTCTCCCACATGCGTTCCCAGCTGAGCGGGGCCTCCTCAAGGCCTCCGTCTTGCTTAGCGGAAGAGATTTGATGGACGTCTCCTTCAGTCGCTTAATTGATGAGAGTTTTGTCAAACTCTCGCAGCCCACGTGGCCCTTTGGGGGTCCCCCCAGGGCTGCCACCGTGTGAGAGAGTCCCAGGAAGGGTGCCTGGCCTTGGCCACCAGGGATGGAGCCCGGGGCTTCTCGCGGAGGTCCCTGGCTTGGGAGCTTGTGCCGGCCTTCCTTGCGCCTGGCGTTTGTGCAGAAGGTGCGTCCGTGTTTCTTGTGCTGAGGCCTCTCCGCCTGCTTTGATCTTCCAGCTGTCACAGGATTCCCCGGACCAGGAGGCCAGCAAAAGCCCCCGGGGGCCCGTCTCTCTGGGCCCGGAGGCCTCGCTCTCCCCCGAGTCCAACCAGCAGCTCTCCATGCAAAGCACACCCCCCAGTTACGGCCAGGTGCGTGACGGCGGCCCCGAGGACCCTTGGCCGGGTGGGGGCAGGAGGCCCGCTGAGCCTTGGCCCAGGACAGCTGCTCCTGCTTCACCCGCTTCTTGCCCTCTGCAACAGAGCGCGGGGCCCGTGGAGGTGGCTGCCACGGTGGCGGGCGGACAAGGCCGGGAAGGGACCGAGGGGCCACCTCCGCACTACAGCACCAGCAACGACCTGAAGTTCTCCTACTCCGAAATCAACTTCCAGGATCTGAGCTGGTCCTTCCGGAACCTCTACAAATCGATGCTCGAGAAGTCCTCCTCCTCCTCCTCCCAGCACGGTGAGTCATGGGGCCAGGCGGTCCGGGGGGGGGGGTAGTTGCACCCGGGACCGTCTCCTCTGATCCAGACGGGGGCTGCTTTGAGTCGGAGGCCCTCTGGGGAGGATGGGCGGCTGGCATGAAACGGCCCACTTCAGGGGGGAGCCCCCCGCCTGCCCCCAGCGCCCCTCCCCTTTGGCTGACCTGCCCAGGGCTCTGCCTGGGAACGTCTGGTGCGGGGGTGGGGTTGCTGGGCGGGGGTGGCGCAGTTCCCTCTAGATGGTTCTTTGCGCATGTGCAGAACAATTTACAGTGAACTGCGCACGCACGGTCACTAAGAGCCCAAATGGTGAAGGCCCAGCGGTGGCGAGGGAAGCGGCTCGGGGGCGTGGCAGGCCTGGGTGGCTGCCGGTTCTGCAACCAGGCCTGAATTCCACTACCGGTTCAGCCAAACTGGCCCAAACTGGGAGCAACCCACCTCTGGTCTGGTGGGGATCGGCCAGTGAGGGACATCAGGGAGGCTGGGCTGGGCGGGGGGGGGGGGGTTGCTCTTTTGCGGAGGGCAAACTCTTCGCAGCCCCCCCCCCCCGCCCGCCCGCCTTCTGAAACCGCTCCCTGGGCCCAGGAGGGGCACAGCTGGCAGGGCGCCATATTGAGCAGACCCCCTCCTGCTTGCCCAGCGGCCTTCCTCTGGGGGAGGCAGAGATGGATTGCGGGGGGGGGGGCTGGAGGGGGGGCATTGGAAGCAGGAGTTTCCATCGGAAAAGCCAAGCGTTGCCAGCTGCACATAAAGAACAGGCACAGGTTTGGTCACACCTCTGTGGCCCCCACCTCGGTTCTTTGGGCCCCCCCGCCTGTAGACCCCCCTGACTGGGTTCCAGTCAGAGACAGGTTCAGTTCCCAGCACCAGAGCCCCCACTCCCCCCCCCCTGGGAAAGAGCCCAGGTCTGGCCCGCAGGGGTTGGGGGAGGGCAGGAAGGCCGTTTGCCCCCCCTCCCCCCCCAATGTGCCTCCTGAGCGTTTTCCTCCTCATTTGCCCTTCAGATTTCTCCTCCCTCCTGGGGGAGATGCAGCCCTCCAACCACAGCTACTACATGTACCAGCAGCCACAGGGGCCCCCCTCCGTCGGAGCTGCGCAGCCCCTCCACACTCCAACCTCGGAGAGCTGCCAGTCCCAGGGCAGCAAGCAGCAGGCGGGGGACGGCTACGGCCCCCCTCCCGTGATGTCTCTGCACCCCTCTGCCATGCAGCACGGAGGGTACCACCAGCACCATCATCCCCACGCCCACCCGCAGCAGCAGCAGTCTCAGGCCTCCCTCAATAACGCCAGCTTTGGTGAGTCCCAGCCCAGGGAGGGGCCTCGTCCCGTGCGGGGGGGGGGGGGGGAAGAATGGCCGCCCACGTGGGCGGAAGCCATCTTATCTCTCTCTGGCATCAATGAACAGGGCGGCTTCGTTGAGTGGCGTTTTGATCCTCCGTAACATCTGGGTGCATCTCCTGCGCCCAGGGAGAAGGTCCTGGGGGTGGGGGGTGGGGGGAAGGGGCCGCTCATTTCCCTGCCTGTCTTGTCTCCCGCCCCCTCCCAGCTTTCCCCCCCGACTGGTGCTCCAACATCGACTCTCTGAAGGAGAGCTTCAAGGTGGTCAACCGGCTCAACTGGTCCAGCATTGAACACTCCCAGTTCTCAGGTGAGGCGTCTTCTTCTTCTTCTTCGAGGGGGGGGGGGTTGAGGAGGGACCCTGCCCTCCACTGGAGGGGTCTCCCTGGTGCGGGCAGAGCAGTGATTCCCCCTCCCTCCCTCCCTCCCTCCCTCCGCAGAGTTAATGGAGAGCCTCCGCCAGGCCGAACGAAAGAACTGGTCCTTAGACCAGCACCACATTGCCAACCTCTGCGACTCCCTGAACCACTTCCTCACCCAGACCGGGCAGCTCCCTCACGTGGGGGGGCCCCCACAGCCCCCCCGCATCTCCGAGTCCTGTGCCCTGAACAGCAACAAGCAGGAGCAGCCCATGGGCCAAGGTAGATCCCGAGGGGACGGGGGAGAGAGGGAGGGGCAAGGATGGCCGCCTTTGGGGGGGGGAGCGTGCCCCTCCCCGGAAGGGATCTGGGCCACCCGAGAAAACCAACCGCCTCGGCCTATGACTGAGGGGTTATGGGGAGCCGATGGGGGGCAGCGGCTGAGGGTTGGACGAGAGGGGGAGTCTAGGCCCAGGCCCCCTCTTGCCCTCCTCGTGGCTCTCCCCCCCCCTTTAATAAAACTCTCCCAGGGTCATAGCAGGGGAGGTCCGTGGATGGCGGGGAGGCCCAGAGACCCTCTGCCCCCAGATGCCCAAGTGAGGCCCCAAAGTTCTTTCCCCATCCTGGAGGGGGAAGGGGGGCCTGGATGGGGAAGAGCCCCGAGCGACTGGGGAAGCCTTTTCAGTACGAAGCGTGACATGAACCGGATCTTCCCCAGAGGGAGGAAGCCAGCAGCCCCCACCAAGCAGCCCCCTCCCCATAGAGACGGTGTGGATTTTCAGACCTGACCCTCCCTCTCTGCCCCTCCCCCTTCTCCCCAGTGTATGGTCAGCCGGCACCTCCCCACCTGTATTCGGGACCCTCTCCGATGTACCCGATTCCCACCCAGGATTCGCCAGGGTACAACCGCCCAGGTAAGGAGACGCCCAGCGGGGGAGGCAGCCGGCTGCCGCTTGAGCTGATTGGCAGATGCTCCTCCTGGTTTCTGAGACACTCTGGACGTCGGCCTGCCCACTTAATCCCTCCGGCCTCCAATCGGCAAACCTCTCGGAGGGCCCGAATGTTTTGATTCCATTGAGGGCTCCCTCCGATGCCAGCGAGAGGGGAGGGGGCTTTGCCACGGGAGGCACTCGGAAGGATCCCACTTACTAAACCGCTTCCTCCTTGTGCTCCCCCCCTTCTCCCCCCCCCCCCCCCGCCTTCTGCAACTTTCTCAGGTCACCACTTGGTTTCGCGGCCCCCTCCAGGAGCCCCCGAGGAGATCCCGGATGATTTCAATTGGGATTTGATCACCTAGCAAGCGAGAGACTTGGAAGGCCGCCCCTCCCTCCCGGAGGGTCCCTTGCAGGGGGAGGAAGCCGTGCGGCCAGTCCCAGGCCAGGCTCGGCCTCCTTCCTTGCCTGTAAATAGATATATATTCTCTACTTCAGCCTGAGAAGCTGCCACGAGATGCTGCCCGAGATAATCTCCCTCGCGCTCCTTGTTTTTACCTTCTTCTTCTTTTCTTCTTCTTCTTCCTCCTTATTATTATTATTATATCATCATCATCATCATCCTTGTACCCAGCCCTTTTCGCGCTCTCTGCCAGCTTCGGACTTTTACGCGCTTAGCGGGCACCTTGCCTGGGTGCCAGTGGGGAGGAGGAGACTTCCAAAGAACGGAGGGCGCCTTTCATCCTCATCACCGTCTCCCCTTGTACAATTCCTCTTTAACCCCAGAGGTGGCCAGGGACCCCCTTGATTGCTGCTGAAGTGAGCGCGCCCGTGGATCTTGAGAGTCTGTAAGAATTATGTTCTTCCTAAATGTCGTAACGTACATGTGTGTGGCGGTGAGGGGGGGGGGGGGAGTTGGACTGAAGGAGGACTCTGCCCACTTCCTTGCACCAGCGAGCAACAGCGAGCAACAGCGAGCGAAGACGGGGAGCTCGGAGAGACTGGCTGGAACGGGAAGCGAGGAGGAGGAGGAGGAGGAGGAGGAGGGGGGAAATCGTCCGACTTGCAACGCAAAGGCCGTTCGGCTGTTTGGCGGCTGCTGAAAGAGGAGTGGGGGGGCCTCCCTGCCGTTTCGCCCTTCAGCCCTTGGCAGATGAGAAGAGCCGGACAGGCCCGCTCCCTCCGTGTCAGGTGGGCTGGGCCAGACCCCCGCCCACTGCCGCCAGAGCTGCTCCCACTGCTTCCTCCTCTCTTCCCCTCCTTGAAGGCAGCAGAGGAGACAATCAAGAAGAACCATCCTCTTCTCCCCTTCAGGGGCCTTTTTGTTTTCAAACGTCTGGATTTTACTTCCCCCCCCCCCCCACCAACCCCTCCTTTTGCTGGAACGTGTTGTGACTTGTGATGCCAACGTGGAGGAGGGTCTTCCCCCCCCCTCCCTGCCTTGTACAGCTGAGCAAGGGAGGCTTCCTGCATTGGGGGATGAAGCCGGGCAGAAAGAGGAACATTGTGCCAGGCAGAACGGAGCCTCTCCTGCGGCCAGGAGGGCATCCCGACCTCTGAAGGGGACGGGGCACTCCGCGGTCGACTGGGGCGGGACGATGGAGACCCCCTTCCGCTGCAGGGAGGGTGGGGAATGGCAGAGGCCGGGTGGAGGAGCGTAGGCAGGCCCCTCCGAGCGTGGGTGCCACAAACGGTGCCCGCCGGGGATTCCACTTTGAGCTGGCTCTGTCCTTCCTAGTGTGCTTCTCTTGGGGCCGGGCCCCTCCTTCCCCTGCGTGCCCCTCCATCTGCCAGCCTGCTTCCTAGGGTCAGCCGAGGGGAGGGAGGTGGGGAGAGCCAGGTTGGATGCAGAACCATCAGGGGGGGTTGGAGGTTCCACTGCTGGGGAGGGAGGGAGGGGAGTTTGGGCCCGGGGGGGGGGGGCATGGTCCGGTGATCTCAAGGGAGACCCTGAGCCATGGGATGTGCAGCCCTGGTGCTCCCACCTGTCGTGAGAAGGTTGCCTGAGGCAGGGATGGCTTCACTCCAGGTTTTGGGCAGGGCGGCTTCTGAAGATGACCCCCCCCGCCCCACCCAAAGGGTCGTTCAGGGAGGCAAGAGATCATCCATCGGGCTCTTCATCCACACAGTTGCGCCTTTTTCGCATATGTAAATCTATGCCAGTCCGTGTCCCAACCGCTCTCGTCCCCCATCCCCCCCCCCCCCCCGTCTCCTTCTGCGTAAAGAAACTCTGTCGTCCTGCTGGGGTGCCATCCGAGGCTCTGCCAGCGGCCGTCCCTTTCCGTCTGCCTGGGGAAAGGGGCTCAGCCACGGAGGGGGATCCCTCCTCGCCTGCCCATTGCTCCATGGGGCCCACAATGCTTGGTGCCGAGGAGGGGAGGGGCGGCCTCACAAAAATTATTTTTGTGCATGCTTTCTTAATTAAAAAAGTGAATGTTTATGGTTTAACCGTTTGGTGCCCCTGTGTTCATTTGTGGCCGACTCTGCAGGACTTGGGGGGTTCAAGGCCCTTTCAGTTCTCACCGAAGAAAGCCAACAAAAGTTTAAATCCGGCCCTTGGACGTGCAGCCCCTCTGGCTCAGACCCCCCCCCCCGGGCGCAAAGGAAGGCTCTGGGTGGCGTTGCAAAGGACTGAGCTGCCTCGGGGAGGGGGCTGTCCTCGCCAAGGGTCCACCTTTCTCCCAGGCCCAGAGTCACCTGGCCATCCACGGGAGCCCCAAAAGCCCACCAACTCCTGCAGCACCCCCCGCCATTGTCATGTGATCAAACTGTAGGCCATGGGGGTGTGCCGGCCCTTAGGACGGGGCCCTGCAAACCTCTCCAGGAGGTCTCCGTACTCCTTGGCTAGCCTCCCCCCACCCCGCTCAGAATGGCCTGGGCCTTCCCCTTCCCTCCCCTTGCGGTGGTGGCCGAGGGATGCCAGCTCAGCCACAAAGCTCCCGAAGGCCATCGCCCGCCCTCAACGCCCAACAGATGTGAACTTCGCTGGGCGACTTTCTGTTCCTGGGCAGCCTGGAGGAAGGCAGCCTTGGTCAGCTGGCCCAGGGGGTCCCTGTGGCCTGTCCCACCCACCCACCCACCCCCGACTCCCTCCTCCTCCTCCTCCACCACCCTAGCAAGGAAAGGTGCCTGCTTCCTTCAAGCAGGGGGGAGACGGAGAGGGGGAAATAAAGGTGGCCTCAGGGAATCCCATGCTCTTTATTTCTCATGCAGCCCCCCCGGGGGCTATAAGGGAAACTGCCCCCAATGTATGGAAAGTATCCCCCCCCCCCACTGCCCCCTGCTGAATCCTCCTCCTAGCAATCCCTGGAGGGGCAGCCCCAGCAGCCTGGGCCTCTGCAAGGGCCCCACGGGGAGGCCTCTCCAGTGGGAAGCAGGCCCTGGGAAGGGGCCTCTCCTAGGAGGCTCCTGGCCCAACAGCCACAGAAGGGCCCTTGGGCAGGGTGGGGCCCTGGAGAGATTTAGGCTGCAGCCTCCCTCCCCCCATCCTCGGTTTCTGACCTCTTCCCTTCGGCTGAGTGAAGCGGAGGGGCTGCTCTGGGCCTGGCTGGGGGAAAAGGAGAAAGCTGCATCCTGAGGGGGGGGGGCTGGCGGGGGCCTTGGAGAAATAACGGACACCTGAAGAAACGCATCTTTTTGCTCTTTTAAAGACATCGAAACATTTTTTGGAAAGAATGCTCCTTGCTGACATGCTAGAGGTATATGAGCCGCTTAAAATAACCAAGCGTAAAACAAGCGCAAAAGGTGAGCGGGAGTAGTGCAGGTTGCAGGCCCAGCCGGCCTCCCCTCCCTCGCTTGGCTAGAGGTTTCCCCGAAGCTTTGGCTGCCTGGAAGAGCCGCGCGTTAGAGGGCCGAAGCGTCCACCTCGTCGTCCATCGTGGTCGTCTGCCGCTTGTCCTGGGAAGAGACGGGCGAGGAGGCGCCCTCAGCAAAGGCCCCCTCCAGCACCTCCTGCACCGTCTGGCAGACCTTCCTCCTGAACTGCCGTCCCACGAAGACGTAGAGGAGAGGGTTGAGGCAGCTGTTGGCGTAAGCCAGGGCCACGGAGACGCTGTCCCACCACAGCAGGGCCTGGTGAAGGGAGCTCTGGGGAGGCGCCAGGAGGAAGAGCACCCCGGTGACGTGGTAGGGGGCCCAGCAGAGGAAGAAAGTGGCCACCACCAGCAGGATCAGCTGCAGGGCCCTCCGGCGAGGCCCCGCAAAGACCTTGGCCAGCATCTTCCGGGCAATCAGGGCGTAGCACGCGGCCATGACCGCAAAAGGCAGCAGGAAGCCCAAGACGGCTCTGGCGACGGTGGTGGACACAAAGACGCCGGGCGGTTGGGCTTCAGGGAAATCATCGGCCGGTTGGTCCTGGAACTGGGGAATGCCGGCCGTGGAAAAACTCGGATGGACCCCGGGAAACCCGTGCAGCGTGAAAGGAGCCACCGTAACCGGCCTCCTCCTCCTCCTCCTCGTGAACTCTGCCCCTGTCTTGGTTGCAGAAGGGTGCGATAGCCCCAACCCTCTGGCTGTGCTGACAGTGGGGTGGTAGGAGGGCTGTGGGTCGGGGTTCCCACCTGGGAAGAGACCGTCGTAGGCGCTTTCGGTGGGCAAGAGGACGGCGTCTTCTGCGTCCCACAGATCATCGACCCACTGGTAATCCTCGTGTCCCCCCGTTGTCCCCCAGTTGTTGATGCACCTGGTGTTGCCAGATTCATCCTCCAGGGTATCCCGGTAGAAGAAGGAAGGGCAGCACAGAAGGAAGGCCAGGACCCAGATAACACCGCAGATGGCGGACGCCAGCCTGGCCGTCCGGTGATTCTGGCACCAGACGGGTTTGGTCACCAGGAGGCACCGGTCAAGGCTGATGGCGGTGAGGAGGAAGACGCTGGCAAACATGTTGAAAATGACGGCCGAGGGGAGAACCTTGCAGAGGAGCCAGCCGAAGGGCCAGCGCTCCCCGAGGGCCAGCTGGGCGATGGAGAAGGGCAAGGAGAGGCAGCAGACGAAGTCGGCGATTGCCAAGTGCAGGAACCAGACCGTGTTGACCGTCCGCTTCATCTTCAGGGCGATCGCCCAGATGACCAGGCCGTTCCCAGGGAAGCCCAAGAGGAAGGTGATGGAGAAAATGGCCAGAGAACCGGCCGAGGGGGGAGGCAGCAGCGGGGAAGCCTCACTGGCTCCGTCTGCGCTGCCGTTTGCTGGGAGCGGAGCCATCGCCTGGCACAAAGGGAAGCCTGGAAGAAGTTTTGAAACCTTACCTGGGGCTGCAGGTGGAGGGGGGGCTTTGCAGGCGCCCCCTCCCCTCTCCCCCCCCCCCCGTTGTCCCCGAGGGGCCTTTGGAGAGCTGCATTTCCAGGCCTCGATCTCCTCCCCCAGCCAGCCTTGTGGGGAGATGCTTGTTGGGCGGGTGCCCACAAGGCGGCCTCTCTGTGCTTTAGTAAGTGGAGGCGGCTGGCCGGCAGAGGGGATGTCGGCTTTGCTTTCCCAACCACCAGATTCCTGTCATTTGGCTGACCTGGCTCCACTTGCAAGTGCGGCTGATATCAGGACAAGATCCGAAACCTGCAGGGGAGATTTATATTGTTTGAGTTGATCAAGGAAGGAGGTCCTAGTCCCGGTTAGAGCCAGAAAACTTACTGGCTTTGAACTGCAAAGAAGAGAAGAAAAAGCCCCCTCCCTTCCAGATCCATTTCAGGACGGCGAAGCCTCACCGGCCAGGCTCTCCTGGTGGCACCCAAACCCTTTGCAGCCCAAGGCCTCGGATCTCTGCTGGCCCCCTCGCAGGATCTGGCCATGGGGCATGGGGAGGGGGGAGCGCCAGGGGGTCGACCTTCTTCCACGGTCTGGATGGAGGGAGGCCAGCAAAAGGCGCTTCTTCCTGATCCCCCACGGGGGGCTCCTGCCACCGCTGAGCGGCATCTCGGAGAACAGCAGGGAGCTAAGGAGTGCGGGGTGGTCTCCAGCTCGCGCGACCCTCCGACTTCGCTTTGCCCAGGAGCGGCTTTCTCCGCGGGGGCTCTCCGCGGGCAACCGGTCGGTGCAAAGCGAGTGTCCGCTGGAGAGCCGAGGCAGAGCCGGGGGGAGGACGGGGGTCTGGGGGTAAGCCCAGCGCTCTCGCCTGCCTGCCTGCCTGCCTGCCTGGGGAGGGTCGCGGCCCCCCTGCCTACCTGGGCGAGGCTGAACCGCGGGGCTCCCTGCCTCTCCTCCTCCTCCGCGGAGTCCAGACGGAGAAAGGGGAGAAAATGCCCCGACAGCGCTTTTGGGGCAGGAGCCGGTGGGGCAGTTCCGCTTTCCCAGGGGGGCGGGGGGGGCGCTGCAGAAGCGGGCGGAGGGGCTGAGCCGGGGAGACTCCCCGCCACTTGGCGGGAGGGCGGGGAGGGGGCTGAAGCGCATCTCGGCGATGCGGGCGCCTCCCCCTCCCCGCCCTCCTCCCGCACGAGCAGGGTACCCGGCCACGCCCCGAGCCCGGCCCAGGGGAGGAGCCGACAGAGGGCTCCGCCCCCGGCGGCCCGGCCGCTCTGCCGCTTCGCGGCTCTACGGCCCGGCGTCCCAAGCGCGTGAGCGGCCATAGAGGCCGGGAGGCAGGAGCGGCGCGGGGGACGGAAGTCGGCGGGCGGGCGGGCGGTCTTCCCTTCCGGCTCGCGGTCAGCTGGCGGGGGCGATGGCTGCGGCCGAGGCGGAGTACGAGTCGGTGCTGTGCGTGAAGCCCGAGGTCAGCGTCTACCGCATCCCGCCCAGGGCCTCCAACCGCGGCTACCGGTAGGAGGCCGAGCCCTGCGGCGCCTTCCCCGCCCAGCCAGCCCAGAGCCTCACGGGGCGCCCTTGGGGGAGGGGCTCGTTCCCCGGGGACCCCCCCCCACTCAGCCCCCACCCCCATTTAGCGACGTCTCTTGCCCCGGTTGTTAAGTGAGGCGCTGCAGTGGTTGTTGGCCTGAATCTGGCTT